>NW_027398581.1:2837-10760 GCF_003265705.2 Callorhinus ursinus | reverse complement strand
CTTCATCTGGAGGACCTTTGCCAATGAGTCCTCTGTATTCAGGGCCTGGGGTCTCTTCTAGAATTCCCTCCAGTCCCCAACTCGTCTCCTGATATGAGTTCTGTTTCAAACCCCCACCTCATCTCCTGCTATGAGTTCTATTTCAAACTCTCCAATCTTTTGGTTTGACTCCGCTTTTTGGCTTGGTATCCTTTCCTCTTGAGGGGAATTCCCAAAAAGACGAGGGCTACCCAGGTGATAAGCCACAATGACCTTAAGCTGAAGTCTATCCCAGGGCACTGGTGACTCACTCGTCCTGGGGTCGCCTTAGTTAAAGGGCTTCCAGTCAGTTTAGTGTTCTAGGAACTTCTTGGCCCAGTGCAGAGCTGAGATGGAGGAGTCATGACCAGAGGGCTCCCAGCCAACCTGTGTTCTGGGGACCCAATTGTCCTGTGCTTTATGGGGTGGAGGGTTTTGGGTCAGAGGTCTCCTGCTCAGCCTGATGTCTGAGAGACTCGGCCCAGTGTCAAGCTGAATCAGAAGGCTTGGCGACCCAGATCTCCCAGTTGGCCTGGTGTTCTAGTGACTCAGTTGCCAGCTGTCTCCTCAGTTGCAGGGCCCCCACTTGGAGGGAGTCCAGTCATCCTGTTGTCCAAGTGAGTCCTCTGCCCACTTCCAACTTGAGTTGGAGTGTCTGAAGGTTCCTGTTTGGCCCAGTGTTGTGAGGACTCAATTGCCCTCTGGTTTGTTGGGCTGAAGAGCTCCCAGAGAGAGAACTCCCATTCAGCCCAGTGTCCAGGGCACTCCTTTGCCCAGTGTGCAACTAGTTTGTTGGTGTCATAGTCTCAGGGCATCTATTGGACCTGGTGTTCTGGGGAATTCGTTGCCATTTTCTCAACAGCAGTAGAAGACCCCCCTTCTTTGTCCTAGGTTCAAGGTGGCTCCTTTCTCTGGTGCTGAGTTGGGTAGGGGGGCTTTTGGACTTAAGGCTGCTGCTGGGTCCACTGTCCAGATAATATTTTTGTCCACCTCCAGGTCTGGTTGGAGGGGTTTTGGTCAGAGGGCTCCGCAAAATCCTGTGTTTGAGAACCTGATTGCCTTATGCTTTTCTGGGTTGGATAGTTTTTCTTCTGAGGGCTCCTTTGCAGTCTAGAGTCCAGGTGATTCATTTGCCCATGCCAGACTGTGTTGGAGAGCTCGTAGCCTAAGTGCTCCTGGTGTTCTGGGGACCTGATCACCCTGTGCATTGCAGGAATGGTGTCCTCATGATCTCAGGGTGCTTGTGTTCAGCCTGGTGTCCAAGCGATTCTTGTGCCCAGTGCTTGGCTATGTTGGAGGGCTCCTCTTCAGGGGGGTCTCCCTCAGCCTGGTGTCAAGGGTCCTCTTTTGGGCAGTGCAGAGCTCGGTTGGAGGTTTCATATTCTCGAGACTCCCAGGAGGCCTGATTTTCTGAGGATTCAGTTGAGCTGTTCTTTGTTGCATTGCTGGGCATGCACTTGGCCCAGGGTCTTGGTGATTCCTTTGCCTTGTACAAAGCTGAGATGGAGGCCCCATGGTCCTAAGGCTCCTGGTCACCCTTCTGTGCAGATGAATTGATTGCCTTGTGCCAAGCTTGGTCAGAGGTGGTTTGGTCAAAAGCCTCCTGGCAAGTCTGGTTTTCTGGGGACTTGACTGCCCTATGTCTCTCCCACAAGTAGACAACAAAAATAAAAGGCAGCCAAACGAGGAAGAATTAAAATTTTCACTGTTTGCAGATGACATGGTACTCTATACAGAAAATCCTGATGATCCCAGCAAATGACTACTAGAAATGATCAAGGAATTCAGGAGATTCTCAGGGTACAATATCAAGGTGCAGAAATCTGTTGTGTTTGTATACACTACAAATGATGCAGGAGAAAGAAAAATAAGAAAACAATGCTATTTGCAATTGCACTCAAAATAATAAGATATCTAAGAATAAACCTAACCAAAGAAGTGAAAGACTTATACTCTGAGATTTGATGAGCACCCACATCCACCCTCTATTAGTTGTTGCCCTTTGGCTTTGTAGTTCAGCCTCTCTGAGCTTCAGTCTGCTCATTAACAGGAATAATGCATGGCCCACCTACCTCAGAGCACCATATGGGTTCACGTTAAAGACGCATGTGTAGTTGCTTCCTGAAAGGTAACCCAGCTCATCATTCAGTTCAAGGCTCCTACACTGAAGGCTTCTTCTGTCCTGGGAGCTGGTATACTTTTCCAGGTGTTTCTGGGCACCTCAGTTCACAACTGGGCCCAAGTTCTCAGCTTTCAGATACCCTCTGACCTTACAAAATTTTCCCCAACTTTGAGAAAATCAGATTGTGCAAAAGCTACTTTGTGGTAAATTTCTTTTACATGACCTTAAAACATGTTACGTTTCTAAGACCTGAGACAGGGATTAAATCTAATACCTACAGCAGTTTGGGACACGAATTAAGTTTAAATTCTGAAGTAGAGTTGTTCAGGTCAGCAGGTATGTGCACCTCCTCCAACGAAACATCACCTGTGTGCGGCCCCCAGACCCAGAGACCTCCAATGCTGGTAGGCATCACCCTCAGAAAGCTCCCCTGGTCATCCTGCCTACACCCCACCACAGCCACACACCCCCAGCCCCTTTCCTGTTTGGCTTTGCCATAGGAGGGCCTCCATGGGAGAGTCTGAGCTAACATCCTCTTGTGCCTGATCTTTGTTGACTGCCTGTCTCCCCAGGCAGCGCCAGCTTTGCGTTATTCCCCTGTTTTCCCATGCATCATAATGCATGGCATAAAGTAGGCGCTCAACAATTATTTGTCACATGGTGGTCACCCTCCCCTCTCATAAAGCACATTTTTATTCCCCTGCCCAGTCCAGCCTTCTGTGGGCCACACAGATGCAGTACCTGCCCTGTGGGTTGCCTGTCTATGGCTTTCCACCTGACCCAAGCTAAGAGCACTGCCTGTGACTTTCAAGAATAAAAACAACATCCTCAGAAGGGAGCAGCTGGATTACAGCTGAGTCTGGGAAACCTTGTTTGTCTCAGTGTGAAATAGTCCAAGCAGGTCCAAGACAGCTCTAGAGAAAGACTTGATAAGAACCTGTGTGAAGTATTGAATGTGCTCTGTGTATATGTTTTGGGGTGGGGACAATGGTGCGCAGAACAGAAGAAAAGAAATGCCTGAATTCTAAATGAATGGGAAGGACAGTCAGAAGAAGGGTGACCCGTCCCTTTACTGTCAAGTAGAGGAATCGTGGTTTGGTAGACAGCTTTGACCCAGGCCATGCATGGCTGCAGGCCATAAGGTGCGTTCGTCTGCAGAGTGAAGGGTCTCTTCGGCTCTGTCCCTTGCTAGGATAAGACGCAGGGCAGGGTGGCACCGTGTGGTTGGGGATGCATGCTGTGCACCCAGAGTTCTAACCTTGGTTTCCCCACTGAGTGAGTGGGCAGACAAGCCCATCAAGCTTACCATCTTTAGAATGGGGGTGATCATAGCATTATAATGGGCTTAAACAGTGTCTGGTAGGGGCACATGGGTGGCTCCGTTGGTTAAGCGTCTGCCTTTGGCCCAGGTCATAATCCCAGGATTCTGGGATCGAGTCCCACATCGGGCTCCCTGCTCAGCAGGGAGTCTGCTTCTCCCTCTGCCTCTGCCCCTCCCCCCAACCCCGCTCATGCACTTGTGCACTCTCTCTCTCAAGTAAATGAAGTCTTAAAAAAAAAAGCATCTGTTATATAGTAAGTGCTCAATAAATGTTAGCTATTATTCTGTGATTCTATGACAGAGAGAGAGGGATTTTCCTATAAGTAAGAGATAGAAAGGATTGAGTTTTAATTTTTTTTGAAATCATTTAAGGAAAAATATCCAATGAAGTTATCTTCAGGGTACTTTGGTACTCAAAAGATATCACCAGGAAGAAGAATTACAATTATAATTCTGTACTATTTTAAAAATATAATTGTGTATTTTTTTGAAGAAATATTTTGTGGAAGTGCCAAGTCAATAGGCCATGAGCTCAACTTGAGTTCAAGGGTCCCCTAGCTTTCCTTATGTGTTCCTCGGAAAAACTACAGAAAACGTCATTGGGGTTCAGTCCCCTAGGGCACCACCCTGGGTAATAGAGTGAGCATTTAGTTCTCAAATTGGTATTCGTGTCTCCAGAGACTGCGATCTCCTGAGACCCTGGCCCAGAGTGACTTGGTGGCCAGCGATGTGGGCAGAATACAACCTCTCCCCAAAGCACAATGTTTAAGTAAGCGTTGGTGGGTGGGGCGACGGCAACAAACAAGGGAAACATATACTAGCAGAGTTTCTCAAAAGCTCTGGAACTTTTTTTTAAGAGTTATTCTTTTGAGAGAGAGAGAGAGAGTGTAAGAGCTCAAGCAGAGGGAGGGACAGAGAGAGAGAATCTCCAGCAGACCCTCCCTGGGGCACGGAGCTCCACGCGGGGCTTGGCTCCATCCCACAGCCCCAAGAACGTGACCTAAGCCGAAACCAAGAGTTGGACGCTCAGCCAACTGAGCCACCCAGGAGCCCCTGGAACTAATTTTTTAAAATAATATTTTGAGGCGAAATTCACATACAATAAACCGTTTCAGAGCAAACAATTCAGTGGCATTTAGTACAATTCCCAGTGTTGTGCAACCACCAGCTCTGCCTCGTTCCAGAACCTCTCTGTGCCCCACAGTAAAATCCCACACCCATGTAGAAGCTTCTCCCCATTCCACCCCCTCTCAGCCCCTGGAACCGCGAGTCTGCTGTCTTTATGGATTTGTGTGCTCTGAATATTCCACATAAGTGGAACCACACGGTGTATGACTGTTTTATTGTGCTGAAATACATACAACACACAGTATACGTTCACACCATCCATCCTTACAGCCCCTTCCATCCTGTGACACTGAAACTCTTTCACTATTACACAGTGACTCCGACTCTCCCCCCAACCCCTGACTGCCAACACTTTACGTCCTGTCCTCATGGGTGAGACTACACCAAGGGCCTCATATAGTTAGAATCACGCAGTATTTGTCTTTTTGGGATTGGTTTATTTAACTTACCGTAAAGTCCTCAAGATTTTATCCATGTTGTAGTATGTGTCAGAAATTTCTTCCTTTTTAAGGCCAAATATTATTCCATTGCATGGATATACCACTATTTGTGTATCCATTTTTCTGTTGATGGACATTTGTACTGTTTCCATCTTTTGGCTTTTGCAAATAGTGCTGCTATGAGCATGTGTTTACAAGTTTTTGTGTGTGCAATATTGTCATTTCTTTGAGTATATACCTAAGAGGAGAATTTCAGGTTCATATGGTAATTCTATGTTTAACTGTTTAATGAGCCACCAAACTGTTTTCCACAGTAGCTGAACCACTTTACATTCCCACCGGTAATGTATGAGGGTTCCAATTTTCCCACACCCTTACCAACAGTTGTTATTTTCTTTTTTTTTAATTATTATAGTCATTCTAATGAGTATGAAGTGATATTTCATTGTAGTTTTGGTGTGCATTTCCCTAATGACTACTGATGTGGAGAATCTTTTTGCATATTTGTTGAAAAAAAAAGTCTATTCAAGTTCTTTGCCCATTTTTAAATTGGGCTGTTTATATTTTTGTTGCTGTGTCCTAAGAGTTCTTTATATATTCTGGATATTAGACTCCTCAGATATATGATTTGCAAATATTTTGTTCCTTTTGCTTTCTTGATAGTGTCCTTTGATGCACAAAATTTTTATTTTTAATGAAGTTAAATTTATATATTTTTTGTTGTTCATGCTTTTGGTATCATATCTAAGAAATTGTTGCCATCTGCAAGATCGTGAAGGTTTACCTTTATGTTTTCTTCTATGAGTTTTAATATTTTTGTACTTATAGTCATATCATTGATCCATTGTAGTTAATTTTTGTGTATGATGTGAGATAGGGAGCCAACTTTCTTCTTTTGTATGGGGATATCCACTTTTACCAGCAGCATTGGTTGAAGAAATCATTTTTTCCTTATTGAATAGTCTTGGAAACCAGGTTGAAAGCCAATTGGCTGTAGTTGTATAGGTTTATTTCCGGATCTTCAATCCTTTTCTGTTGGTCTGTATGTCTGTCTTTATGCTAGAATCACACGGTTTTAATTACTGTAGTTTTGTAGTGGGTTTTGAAATCAGGAAGTGTGGGTCCTCCAACTTTGTTCTTCTTCTTTAAATTTTTTTATTGTTATGTTAGTCACCACACATTATATCATTAGTCTTTTTACTTTAAATTTTTTGTTATGTTAATCACCATACATCATTAGTTGGATGTACTGTTCCATGATTCATTGTTTGTGCATAACACCCAGTGCTCCACGCAGAACGTGCCCTCTTTAATACCCATCACCAGGCTAACCCATCCCCCCACCCCCTCCCCTCTAGAACCCTGTTTGTTTTTCAGGGTCCATCGTCTCTCATGGTTCATCTGTCCCCTCCCGATTTACTCCACTTCATTCTTCTCCTCCTCCTATCTTCTTTTTTTTTCCTTAACATATATTGCATTATTTGTTTCAGAGTTACAGATCTGTTGATTGCTTTGGGAATTATGGACACTTTCACAGTATTAATTATTCCAGTCCATGAGCATAGTATGTATTTCCATTTGCTTGTGTCATCTTTAGTTTGTTTGTTTGTTGGTTGGTTTGTTTTTAATCAAGGTCTGTTAGTTTTCAGAGTACAAGTCTTTCATTTCTTTGGTTAAATTTATCCCTAAAGTATTTTATTATTTTTGGTACATTCGTAAATGGGATTTTTTTCTAAATTTCTCTTGCTGCCACTTTGTTATGGGTGTTCATATTCTTAAACTAATTCTTGCTTCATTAATGGAAGGTTGGGTGTTTTGAGTATTTTGTCTATTTCATATAGGTTGTCCCATTTATTGGTGTAAAGTTGGGTATGATATCCCCTAGAAGGCTTTCCAGGGCTAAAAGGATCTATAGTGATGCCTCCCTTTTTATTCCTGATATTGGTAATGTGCATTTTCTTTGCTTTATTCTTTTCTTTTAAGATTTTATTTATTTATTTGACAGAGAGCGAGAGGGCACAAGCAGGGCGAGCAGCCGAGGGAGAGGGAGATGCAGCCTCCCCACAAAGCAGGGAACCTGATGCGGGGGATCCCAGGACCATGGGATCATGACCTGAGCCAAAGTCAGACGCTTAACCGACTGAACCACCCATGCACCCCTCTTTGTTTTATTCTTGTTCATGTCTTGTAAGGGTTTAATATTTAAAAATTACTTCAAAGAACCAACTTTTGGCTTTGTTAATACTTTCTTTATTTCTGTTTTCAGTTTCATTGATTTCTGCTTTTCCGTTCTTCTACTCTGGGTTAAATTTATAACTTTTCACAACAGAAGCTTAAATCACTGATTATAAACCTTTCTGAGAAGTTTCCAAATACATGCATTGAGAACAATAAATTTTCCTCGCGACTGCTCTATTTGCATCCTGCCATTTCCTGCATATTGTTTTGTTTCATTCACTTCCGATATTGTCCAATTCCCTTTATTTAGAATTGTTCTTTAGAATTGTGCTTAATCTCCAAATATTTGAGGACTTTCTATTAGTTTTTTGTCATTAATTTCAGATTTCATTTCTTTGGGGACAGATGGTATAATGAAATTTATTCAGACGTGTTATACTCTTTTCTTAAAGTTCTGAATATACTTTAAAAGAGTGTGCATTCAGCGGTTGGATGATGTTTCCATAAATATCAGTCAGGCTGAGTGGATTAAATAGTGTTTATATTCTTACTCATCATTTTTGTCTTCTTGCTGTGTTAATTATGGAGAGAAATTTGTTGAAATCTACAACTGTGATTGTCTATTTCTCCTTTTAGTTTTGTTAATTTTTGCTTAATGAATTTTGAAACTGTGTTAGATATACATGTTTAGTATTAAGTCTCTTTGTCAAACTGAC
>NW_027398581.1:0-2737 GCF_003265705.2 Callorhinus ursinus | reverse complement strand
TTTAGAATTGTGCTTAATCTCCAAATATTTGAGGACTTTCTATTAGTCTTTTGTCATTAATTTCAGATTTCATTTCTTTGGGGACAGATGGTATAATGAAATTTATTCAGACGTGTTATACTCTTTTCTTAAAGTTCTGAATATACTTTAAAAGAGTGTGCATTCAGCGGTTGGATGATGTTTCCATAAATATCAGTCAAGCTGAGTGGATTAAATAGTGTTTATATTCTTACTCATCATTTTTGTCTTCTTGCTGTGTTAATTATGGAGAGAAATTTGTTGAAATCTACAATTGTGATTGTCTATTTCTCCTTTTAGTTTTGTTAATTTTTGCTTAATGAATTTTGAAATTGTGTTAGATATACATGTTTAGTATTAAGTCTCTTTGTCAAACTGACTCTCTTAATATTATCTATTGTCTCTCTTTATCCCTGGTAACACTCCCTGTCTTAGAGTTTATTTTCGGCACAATATGTCTTTTTTCCAGTCCCTTTGCTTTTGATGTTTCTGTGTCCTTATATTTCAGTGTCTCTTATAAACAAGACATAGCTGTGTCTTGGTGGTTTTTTCTTTAATCCAGGCTGACAGTCTGCCTTTAAATTAGAGGATTTAGTCTATTTACATTTAGTATAATTACTAATATGGTTGAGTCTAACTCCACACACTTGATATTTATTTTCTTTTTTTTTAAAGATTTTATTTATTTATTAGAGAGATAGAATAAGAGATAGAAAGCACGAGAGGGGAGAGTGTCAGAGGGAGAAGCAGACTCCCTGTTGAGCAGGAAGCCCGATGTGGAACTCAATCCCGGGACTCCAGGATCATGACCCGAGCCAAAGGCAGTTGTTTAACCAACTGAGCCACCCAGGCGCCCTTGATATTTATTTTCTGTTGATACCATTTGATCTTTGTTCCTTTTCTTTTCTTTTCCTGTTTCCTTTTTCTTTTCTTTTCTTTCTTTCTTTTTTTTTTTTTTTTTGCTACAAGGTAAATCTCTTTGTATTCGTGGGTATTTTACAGTGGTGCCATCCACTGTGGTAGCCATTAGCCACATGTACTTAAGTTGAAAATTCAGTCCCTCATTATATCAGCCACACGCTGGATGCCCAGTAGCCACACATGCTTGTTACCACATTGGAAAGGAGAGATTACTGCAGAAAGTTCCAGATTGAGGTCAGGATTTATTTTGAGTCAGAATTACTCAGGGTCCAATGTGAAAAGGGCAACGTTCTAGTCAGAAGACATGTGTTCATGTTTTGTGTTTACTACTGATGGGCTTTGTGTCCGTAGGCCTACGAGATCCTGCTCTTAGCCTGTTTTCTTTTCTAAAACACACGGATAGTAATTCCTACTCTTCCGCTTCACGGAGTCTTGTGGGAAAGAACACTACAAAATGGTTAACAGTCTTCAGGAAAACATTAAAACTCAGTTGACTGTGTTTCTGTGTTTTGTTTGGTCTTTTAGGTTGCTGACGGAGCTGGAGTCCCCTTCTCGGTGGCCCTTTAGCTCCAAGCTTTGGAAGATGCCAGCAGAAACAAAGCCTAAGGGGGGCACCTCAATGGCTAGTCCCAAAGCTCTTGGAAAAGAAGGGGTAGTGGTCCGAATTCCTGCTGTTATCGCCCAGGGAACAGCATCTCAGGTTAAAGCAGTAAGTCTTACCATCCTTGTGTCCGGGTTGGAAATCCATGACTCGAGTTCTTTGCTCATGCACAGATTTGAAAGAGAAGATATAGACGACATTACGGTTCACACACCTTATGAATTTAGAATCCAGAAACAGCCTCACAGAAGTAGGGCCAACTGATTTTTAACAAAGGTGCAAATGCAATTCAATGGAGGAATGATAGCCTTTTCAACAAATGATGCCAATGGAATATCTTTAAGTAAAAAAATAACCCTTTACACTACACCCTGACACCTTAAACAAAAGTTAGTTCAAAACTGATCACAGACTTAAGTATAAAATGTAAAAATGTAAAACTTTCAGAAGAAAACAGGGAAAAGATGCTTTGGAACGAGGGCTTGGCGAAGACCAGAGTCCATGATTTTGGTAACACCAAAAGCATGATCCGTAAAAGAAACAAGTGGCAAACTGGACTTCGTGGAAAGTAAAACCTTCTGCTTTATGAGAAATCCTGTTATGACAGTGGGAAGACAACTCTAGATGGGAAGAACATGTCTACAAATAGCACATCGAACAAAGACCAGTTCCTGGGAAAGTAAAGAATTACCAAAACTCTACAGTTAAGAAAAAGCTCATTTAGAAAATGCACAAAAGACACGAAGAGACATTTAACCAAAGAGCAATGTACACATGGCAAATAAGCCCAGGAGAAGGTATTCCACGCCCCAAGCACCAGGGAAATAGAAACTGAGACCACAATGAGCTATGATTACACGCCTGTCACAACGGCTAGGATAAAAAATAGCAACAACACTAAATGTTGGCAGGGGTGTAGGAAAACCATGTCTTTCATACATTGCTGGTGGGAAAACAGACATTCTGGGAAAAAATCTGAGTTTCTTAACAAATGAAACATATACTCACTGTATGACTAAGCCATGAAATGAAAACTCATGTCCATACAAAAATCTACACACGTGTTCGCAGCAGTTTCATTGTAATAGCCAAGACCCAGAATCAACCAAACTGTCACGTAACAGGTGACTGGAACAGTCTAGAAAACCATACTGTGGCCGTCAACACCATGGACTACTACTCAGCAACAAAACGGAA
>NW_027398580.1:0-10768 GCF_003265705.2 Callorhinus ursinus | reverse complement strand
TTTCCTGCTGTCTCTCTGATTTTCAGAGATCCTTACTTTCACCTTTGCAGCACCTTCAGAATGCTATTAAATCAGTTTTCTGTATTTGAAATACAACCACAGCAGAGACTATCAGCTCCCCTCTTACATACAAAGGGATTGCTTTTCATTTCCTTCCCTAATGCTTCTATATGTTTGGTCAATTTCTGCAGCCTAGAGATCAGGTCTACTCTTCCTTCCTCTTTTCTTTTACCACTTTTCTCTTCCCACTATTTTGCATGGAAGGTGACTAAAGTGGAGGCTGTGGCTGCAGTGGGTCCAGAATGGGTGGGAATGGAATACCCCAGGACTTTGCCTTAGTGAAAGGGCAAGCTTGACTCTGCCTCCCCCCCAGCTTCTAGCAGCCTTCTTGGGCACCAGAGTTTAGCACACAGTGGGCACTGGACACAGCTGCACTAAGTCACCTCTCTGGTGCAAACAATGTATCATGACTCTAACCTCTGCCTCCTGGGGTCAAAGTGCTTAGGCTGAGTGGGCAGGTAGGTCTCTGGCCAGTCCATGGTCTTTTTATAATTTATTATCAGAGAGAGAGTGAGAGCATGAGTGAGTGCACAAGCAGGTGGAGCAGCAGGCAGAGGGAGAAGCAGGATCGCCATGGAGCAGGGAGTCTGATGTAGGACTCGATACCAGGATCCTGGAATCATGACCTAAGCCAAAGGCAGACGCTTAACGAACTGAGCCACCCTGACGTCCCAGTCCATGGTCTTTTCAGAGGGTGAGGCACTTGGCATTGTGGCACCTGGAAGAACTGCTAGTAGTGAGTTGTAAGAACCTGTAGTCAACTTAGGAAGGCATGGAACACATTTGCTGAATTGGCACTCAGTGGATCTTTTCATATCGGTTAGCCTGGGAGGCACTTAGGGAAAATCCCAAGGAAAAGATAAGTTCAGCAAGGTTGCAGGATACAAGATAATACACAAAAATTAATTGTATTAGCAAACAAATGACCCATTTTTAAATTTTTTCATGGCTTTTGAATGGTCTTTTTTAAAAAATTCAATTAACCAACACACAGTACATCATTAGTTTCAGATGTAGAGTTCAGTAATTCATCAGTTGCATATAACACCCAGTGCTCATCACATCATGTGCCCTCCTTAATGCCCATCACCCAATTACCCCATGCCCCCCACCTCCCCTCCAGCACCCCTTAGTTTGTTTCCTATAGTTAAGAGTCTCTCATGGTTTGTCTCTCTGATTTCTTTCCATTCCTTTTTTCCCTCCCTTCCCCTATGATCCTCTGCACTGTTTCTTATATTCCCCATATGAGTGAAATCATATTATAATTATCTTTCTCTGATTGACTTATTCCACTTAGCATAATACCCTCCAGTTCCATCCACACTGATGTAAATGGTAGGTATTCATCCTTTCTGATGACAGTAATATTCCATTATATATTTATATGCCACATCTTCTTTATTTATTCATTTTTCAATGGACATTTGGCTTTTAAAAATGGGTAAATGATCTTGATAGACACATCACCAAGTGGGCATATGGATGACCAATATGCACATGGAAATTGTTCTACATCAATGAAGAGAAATGCAAATTAAAGTTAACATGAGGTAACACAACACACACTTGAGAGTGACTGAAATTTTAAAAATTACTGACATTACTAAATGTTAACAAGGATAAAGAGCAACTGGAACTCTCATATGTTACTGGTCAGAATGTAAAATGGTACAACCTCTGCGGAAAATAATTTGGTCATTTCTTCTAAACATATAGACACTATATGACTCACCAATGCCACTCCTGGAAGAAATAAGAACCTATGTTCACACAAAAACATACCTGTGAATGTTTATATCAGCTATTCATATTTGCTAAAATCTGATTGTTTTTTCCCAAATGTCCTTCTATGGATGAATGGATAAACTGTGGTACACCTGTACAATGGGTTACTACTCAGCAACAGAAAAGTAATAAACTATTGATACATACAACTTGGATGAGCCTCAAATGCAATTTCCTGAGTGAAAGAAACCAGTCTCGATAAATTACATGTTCTGGTCTTCTATTTCTATAGCATTTTTGAAAAAGACAAAACTACAGTGATAGAAAACACATGAGTGGTTGTCAAGGTTAGGTATCAGGGGAAAGTAGGACTATAAAAGAAATATCAGAAAAAGTTGTCTTTATAAGAAGGAAATTTACCATGGATAGAAAGGAACATCACATAATGATAAAAGAGTCAATTCGGGGTGCCTGGGTGGCTCAGTTGGTTGAGCGACTGCTTTCAGCTCAGGTCATAGTCCTGGAGTCCCGGGATCGAGTCCCGCGTCAGGCTCCCTGCGCAGCGGGGTGTCTGCTTCTCCCTCTAACCCTCCCCGCTGTCATGTACTCTCTCTCTCTCTCTCTCATTCTCACTCTCTCAAAATAAATAAATCTTTAAAAGAAAGTGAATTCACCAAGAAAATACAACAATCTTAAGTGTGTACATCTAAAAACAGAGCGTCAAAATATAAGAAACAGAATCTGATTGAGCTGAAAGAAGAAATAGACACATGAACAATTATATTTGGACACTCAACAGTCCTCTCTGGGTAAATTACAGAAATAAACAAAACATCTTTGCAGTGTTCTGGGGAAGCAGAAGCAATAGATGTAAATAAAATGAACCAAGTTCCATACTCTTGTTGAGGGTGCTTGAATGTGATCTGAGGATACATTTAAAAGAAGGAAGCATTAAAAAGAAGGTAAAGAAAGCCCACTGTGTTTCTTGGAGTGGAGAGCTACCAGGTAAAGCACTAGTAAGGGCCTCTTTTCAAATGAGAATTTAAGGCAGTTTTGGAAAGAAGGTTTGGTGAGTTAGAGGGAGGGCAGCTAATTCCGTGCTGAGAATAGAGAATGGTCAAGTGGGTCGAAAGATAATGTGTGCCAGTGTGTGTCTGGATTGGAGTGGGCGTAGGGGAGCAGTGGCCAATGAGGAGCTTGGAAAATGGGATGATAAGTTATGCTGAGAGCATAGTGGTTAGGGCACCATTTGCTGTTGGCAGTGCTGGAAACCAAGACAGCAAAAGTACCATCAGTGCATTGGGCGCATTGGAGTCCACACAGATAGGTGTCTTTGCAGGAGCATGAGGGAGTCCATGTCTGAAGAAGTGTCTTCTGGCACACAGCTTTCCCATCTGTGATCAGGAGGACCCCAGCATTCTGTGTCTGGGTGGCAGGTTCCACTTCTTTGAGGGTTTAGGAAGGACTTTAGGATTATCGTCCTCACTTCAACCATTCAACAAGAGTGCTCTACCTTGCTCATGTTCATGAAGTGGATTTCTGTGGAAGTGATTCTTCTGTGGAAGGAAATAAGCAGTCCTACACCTAAAATTTTGATGACCACTGTCCACTAGATAAATGACACATCATAGAATCCCAGCCTTTAGATATGTGAGTGGAAGGGTACTTCCAGACCCCTGATCTGTTTTTTTATGAGCAACTTTTGATACTGAAGAGCTGCCAACTGCCTAAAACTCACACACCAGACTTGAATAGGTAGTGTCTGGATATTGGGGGAGGCAGAGAGTAAGCTCAGTTTTGCCAAAGGCTGTCAAGAATAAATTCCTTAAAAGTGATCTGATACAGCAGATGTGTAATGGAAAGGTCATTATTGTAAAACTATACATAGGAGTCACAAATACACAGAATATATATTTTATAAAAATTTTCTGTAATTGATTTTCTGGTTGAATATTTTCTCCCATTAAAGTCTTTCCTAAATTTAATATGTGCCTTTAGTTTCCAGCTGTGTTTGCTGGAGAGAAGATGGCCTACTATAGCATGTAGGCCACTATCCATGCAACACTTTTTTAAACCTAAACCTAAGGTCTCAAATTACCCCTACTGATGCAACCTAAAAATGCCCAGCCCAAGCTCCTCTCCTGTTAGACCCATGTTTCCTCCTACCCACTGGACAGCCCCACCTGGACAGCTGGCAGAAGCTCACTGCTTACATTGCTCACACTGACTGCATCCTCCACACCTTTGCTCATTAACTTACTACCACTTCTTCCTCCCTGATACTCAATCTCAGATGAGAGGAAAAGCTTCTGCCAATTAAGAAATCTCGGAATTCAGGGTCATTATAGACTTTACCTGCCATCTCAAAGTTCCTAACTTCCTAAAACTCTTGTACATCACATCTCTCACCATCCTCCCATTCAGGCTGAATTAAGTGCTTTGTCATGTTATTTTGTTTTGTTTACTTGATATCCTTTCTCAGCATATGTTCAATAAATGTTTGCTGGATGAATCAAGTTGCTGGAACGTGCCATTCCCTGATTCAAAATGTGGAGCCTGCCCCCTGCCTGGGCCTTCCACCTCCATGGATGAAACCCACAGTTCTCCAACTGCTCACGGAACTTCAGAATTCCTATGGGAAACTATTATTGAGGGTGTCACCATGGACGTCTCCTCCCCAGGTCCAAACACCAGCTTGGAGTTAGGTATGCTCTCAACAGGATGGTCCGTCATGCTTCCTTCCTAGGAAACATGGTCTATCAGATTTCCCCAGCCCATTTATGCTCCTTGCCCTGCACTGGCGCCCATACTTTCTTATCAGTTGGATGAGAAAAAGCCATCTCCACAGGTTTTCCGCCCACCCTGCAGACTGGTGGCCACACAGGCCAGCCGTCCTAGCCACAGAACAGGACCCCCGCCCCTGCTATGCCACGACCTCAGGAGCCCGGGAAGGGAGTCTGAGCCATGGATACCATTTGGACAGCTTTGAAGCGTGTCCGTGCCCCACCCTTTATCTGCAGAGTCGGAGGTGATTGGCCCCAGGGCTTTCTCCTTCCAATTTCACCCTCCCTGCAGCTAGCAGCACGCTCCCTTCCACTGCTCCTGGGTATTCCTGGCCTATCTCAGCTGTCCTTCCTTGGTCACCCACCCCTCACTCACATAACCCCACCCTCTATGTGGGGTTGCACTCCACCCAGGGGGAAAGCCCCCTGCCTCCAGCAGGCATCATGACAGCTCCCAGCCCTGGGACCCTGGCAAGGATGCCCTGGACCACTAGAGTAGTCAAGAGATGTCCCTCACCTGAATTCAGGGGCAGGGAGACAAGTGTACTCTTCCTGACAGAGGTAGGGGGACTCTACAGTAGTGGGGTGTCTGGCATGCTGCCGATCCATTCATCCAACAGACCTGCCCTGTCAGACCACCCCGCAACTTCCAGCTGGTGATAATGATTCAGAGGCCTCCCCAGCCTATCCACGTTCTTTCTCCTGAATCCCTCCGCCTCTCCACCGTCTCTCTTTTTGGCCCCTTTCCCCCTAAGCTGAACTCTAGTTTCAGAGCCCTTACTGCCAGCCTGCCTGGGGCTCTCTGGACTCGGTTTCGTACCCGTTTTCTCTCATGGACTCTGGTCATCACTTTCCCCAGGATGCTCTCAGTGCCCCTCACTAGCTGAGGGTGTCCTGGCTGGTCTCCTCCCCTGGCTGCTGGTCATTCTGGCCAAATCCCTCTTTCTCAAAGTAGAGGGGGAAATGTCTTGTTGATACTGTAGAATCTTAAATCATTTCCAATTTTTATGAGAATGCAAACTGGTATAGCACTTGTGGAATAAAATTTCAGACGCATTTATGAAATGTTAAACAATTCACACCCTCTCCACTCACCCAATGTCTGTGTTAGTATGTATATCTTATTAGAAAATATTCATATCTACCCAAGGATTCATAGTCAAAGATGTTGTTTTCATTTTATTAGTCATACGATAAAGGGAAAACAACTTGTTTCCATCAGGAAAAAATTGTTTATGTGATTAATTATGGTATATACAAACTTTAACATTCCAGGGAATACTTTCAAAAGTGAGGTAGGTCTATATTTGCTGTTATGGGAAGATCCTGTATCCATTTTATTAAATGACAAAAGCTAGTGGCAGATCAATATGCACAGTATTACGGGTTAGGTTGAATAAAAACAATATATTTGTACAGCATATCTATGAAAAAGCCATAGTCACCTTTAGAATAACACACACTAGGGGCGCCTGGGTGGCTCAGCTGGTTAAGCGTCCGACTCTTGATTTCGGTTCAAGTCATGATCTCAGAGTCCTGAGACCGAGCTCCGAGTCGGGCTCTGCATGGAGCCTGCTTCAGAGTCTCTCTCTCTCTCTCTCTATTTGCCCCTACCTCCACTCACACATTCTTTCTCTCTCTCAAAGAAAATAAAATGTTTTACATTACAAAAATAAAAATAACACACACTAGATTGTTAGTCATGGTGACTTCTGAGGAGGAGGCTGAATTGTGGACGAACTTTGAAAAGGGGATATTGTGACTCATCTGTATTTTTAGAAGATTTTTGCAATAGGAAGATATGTACTACTACCTTCTTAAGTAAAATTGCTAGATAAGCTTAACAAAATAAGCGGCTGCATGAAAGTAATTGCTAACTGATGCAACAAACTGTGACATTTGAAGGGCTAACACAACAGAAGTGCATCTTTGTGCACACAAATTCTGATACAGTTTGGCAGGGGCCCTCTGCTTTTCCTAGACCCTGGGTCTAGGTTGCTTTCATCTTGTGGCTCCCCTATCTCAACACGGGGTCACCATGTTTGCTGGTGAATCAAGGGAGACAGCATGGAGTGGACATACTGACTCGCAAATGCCTGGACGTGAGAAACAATGCTTCTGCTCACATCTCCATGACAAAGGGTTCATCAAACAACCCTCCCTAACTACGAGGGGACTGGCAAGGTGGTGTCCCCTGTATCCTGGAAGGAAAGCAAGACACACTATGGATGAACATTAAAAGTTTCTCCCGTGTATTGTTACACAGTAGGGGCTTAACCAAATGCAACTATTATAATTTGTTATGACTGACTTTATTGCTGGGAGGAGTTTCTTTTTTTAAGATTTTATTTATTTGTCAGTGAGAGAGAGAGAGAGAGAAAGAGATTGCACAAGCAGGGGGAGCAGCGGGCAGAGGGAGAAGCAGGCTCCCCATTGAGCAGGGAGCCTGATGTGGGACTTGAGCCCAGGACCCTGGGATCATGACCTGGGCCAAAGGCAGATGCTTAACTGACTGAGCCACCCAGGCATCCCAGGGGAGGAGTTTTTGAGGTCAGTTTGCCTTGGAATTCTTTGAACTTTTCAAACACCTCCTGTGTGACAGATACTTTCAAATACAGGATGACATCTAATTTTCAAACGATTCTATGATCTCATCAGGGAGGATTCACTTCTTCATTTAGTGACCAGAGGATTACTACAGAGAGTAAGGTTCTATGTTGGGGAAGAGAAGGTGATTCCTAGCTGTTCCATGGGGACTAGTGATGAGCTCATTAGCAGGCCAGGTTCAAGAGTGAGACAGAAGAGCACACAGGGGAATACCAGGGAAAGGCTGCTGTAATTCAGGAAAGTGCCAGGTCTGGAAAAATGCCAGCGCCTGGGCAGCCAGTTTTCAAAGGACTCTGAGGTTCAGGCAGAAGAACTCTAGGTTAATAAAGCCCACAGACAGTACCCAAAACCTGTTTGATTCTCATTGTTGCCTTCCTTCCTTAGCAACAGGTTTTTTAGTACCTTAGCCACAGCATCCTTCTTTTTGTCACCTGGAAGACACCATGCTGTCCTCAGGAATGATATAGGACTCAGAAGGTTGGACACAGGCTGCAGTGGGTGGGAACAGCGTGGACTCTACATGAATTCAGACCCGTGTTCTAGTCTCTGGCCTGTCACTCACTAGCCATGTGATCCTGGGAAAATGACTAAGTCCTAGGAGCCTCAGGTTCTTTCTTAAGTGAGGTAAGTGAGTGAGTTTGATAAGCCCCGTCTTGCAGGACTGCAGGAATGCATGCGATATATGGAAAGCACCTTGCACAGTGTCTGGCACATATTGGAACTTTGATGAATGGCAGTGATTTCAAGTGTTGTTTTGATCCCAGAGCCTTCCACTCTCTCCTCTGGGGTATTTTTTTGTTGTTGTTACCGAGGTCAAGTTAGAGAATGTGCAGCTCAACAGGACATGGAATAGCTAATCAGCCAAAGAGGGTGCTTCATAAGTAAAACTCAATCCATTTTCTAAATCAGAGGATATATTTGAGATATATGAGTATATGTATGGCATTCAGGTGTGAGGGAATTGTCCCAGCTGGACACAATACAAAGCTCCTAGAATGTGAGTCAAAGACCAGCTCCTTCCCTCCCTCCCAGCTGCTCTTCCACCAAACCACTCCTTTCACTCATTTCTCCCCCCACCAAAACCTAGACCTTGCTTACTTATAGCTGTCCAAATTACACTCCAGATAATCAAACTAAAATGATTTTTAAGGCAGTGGGTTCTGGCTTTGCATGGTTAGGACAAGAGTGCCAGTCTAGAGTCTTCTGGGCTCCACTTCAAGGAAATATCACTGTATTTCTCCAGAAATACTTGCAGATGACGGATATAAAACACCTAGTCTGTGCACTGTGTTCAACGGCCTTGGGATGAGAGTGCAGGATACCTTCTTTTCCTGCCCCAGGAGGAGATTTCTCCCTGGTTTGTCCATGAACCAGAAGGAACTTCTCAAAGCAATTATCCATTTCAGACTTTGCTGCCACCTCTAAGGCACCCTGTCTCCAAGTAGGGCCACTGTCACGCCCCAGGTTCACGGTGATCAGCTGCACAGAAGGAAGCACGGTGACCCGACACCCTGAGCCACCCAGGCCAGGGGCACTTCCACTGCAGTGCTTGCCCCGGGAGCCACACTCCCTCACCCTTCTTCCACTTCTTCTGCAGGTCTCAGGGCACCTCTCCCCACTTTCCTGTCATGAGTGCAGCTGCTAGACAGTCCCCTAAGGGTGGGACATGTCCTGCTTCTCCTAATGTCCTCACTGCTCACACACAGGGCCTTCCAGAGAGCAGAGCTCAGCCCATGTCTGGGAATCAAGGAGCCAATGAGCAGGGCTCCCTCTGTGCTGAGATGTCATTTCTCCTCCTTTCTTGAAGAAGTTAGTGAATGATGGTGTCACGCATCTATGTTACTTTTGCAGAATGACAGACGAGAAGGAGTAAGAAGCAAAAATGAATAATCTTTTATTACCGTATTTCCTGACCCTGTCACTTGACTGCTCCATTCTTCCACTTTCCAACAAATTCCTATGCCAATGCCCAGTGATTTCATTCCAGAACCCAAACAAGGAGGGAAGATCTCCCACCTTATTTCCAGAACATGACAAAACTCTTAAAACTCTTGAACTGGGTAAGTACAAATGTTGTGGGGTGGATGTCACCCACACATTTACCTGCCGAAGCTGGTTAAAACTTCTACTCCAAGGATCAACATTTGAGAGCTTCCTCAAGAAAACCAAGCTCTGGATGTCAGAGTCATCGCGGAGAACAGGCCCCCAGAGAGGCTGGCTCTTCACCCTGCTTTCTTCCCCCAACCCTCCCTGGCCCTGCCCTACTTAGAATTCCCGGGGCTCTCTCTTTTCACACACACACAGGGAAGAACCAAAATGTGGCCTCACTTCATGCCCAGCACCCCGCAGGAGAAGCTGCCGACCCCACCAAAGCCTTAAAAGGGCCTGGCCGCCACAGGGACTCAGACCTCCTCTCCCTCATCCTTCACAGCCCCTTCAGACAGGGCCAGGGAGGAAGCCAGCTGCCCGCGCCTGATCTGGAGCAAATACTCCAGCACTTGAAACTTGCTGGTTCGGCGTGGGCCCTGGGACCCCACGGGAACTGGTAGCGGGCAGGGTCGCTGCCAGGCACCTGCCAGTACTCCAGGTACCCTTCCTGCACCCAGACTTTTGTGAGGAGCTCCCTGGGCTCCCCATAGATGACGTGCTCCTGGCAGGCATACATCCCCATGACCCCCAGCGTTTCCCACACCTCCTCCTCGGGGGCACAGTTGCCATGCAGGAGGCTCACCCCCAGTAGCAGCACCAGGAGACCAGTCTTGGGCATGCCATGCTCACCGCTCAGCATCCCATCACAGGTGAGATCCAGGACATTGACCAGGACATAGGAGTGGTCACTGTGGTCCACTTCCTTCACATCCATGCCAAAGACCAGCCGCATGCATTCGGAGGCCTGGCCCAAGATCACAGGGAAGGCATCCAGGGCATCCTGGCCGACGATCTCCAGCATCTCTGCCTGGCTGGTCGGCTCCTTGATGTGATACTTGAGGAGCAGGAACTCCACCAGCTCGGCCAGCTTCCCCTGGAGTAGGTTTTGAAGCCCCGGCTGGGCTTCTTCGGGCTCCTCGCAGGGGCTCGAACCCTCCTCATCGGAGCTGCTGGAACCCTGGTCAGGCTGGCTGCAGTCAGTGGCTGCCCAGGCAGTGGGGGAGGGCCAGGCACTCAGAGAGCTCTGGGGACGACTCTGGAACCCAGCAGCAGACCCCTCCTCCGAGGGGACCAGAAAGAGGGCAGAGCAGGAGCCAGATGGGGTGGCGGACTGGGAGGAGGCCAAGGTGGAGAAGGAGGAGGGGGTGCGGGGGACCTTCTCCTCCCCAGCCCCCAACAGCTATGCCTCCACCAGGCCCTGGGCCGGGCCTGGGTCTTCCTCCAGCTTCTAGAGCTCACTCCTCTGACCCAGGGGCATGGTGTTTGTGTCGGGCTGAACCTGAATAAGGAGGTGGGATGGCTCCTCAGGGTGCAGCCCAGGCAGCAGAGGCCTGAAGTCCTGGAGCTTACAGTGCGCTGCGTCGGACTTGGGTGCTGAGGGGTCCCCTCTGGGGTGGGACAGGCGAGCCCCTGGTTCCATGCTCAGAGCAAGTACCTCACCTTGA
>NW_027398579.1:7740-10781 GCF_003265705.2 Callorhinus ursinus | reverse complement strand
AGTCTATTTTTGTGTGTGGTGTAAGGAAACGGTCAAGTTTCATTCTTCTGCATGTGGCTGTCCAGTTTTCCCAACACCATTTGTTGAAGAGACTGTCTTTTTTCCATTGGACATTCTTTCCTGCTTTGTCAAAGATGAGTTGACCATAGAGTTGAGGGTCCATTTCTGGGCTATCTATTCTGTTCCATTGATCTATGTGTCTGTTTTTGTGCCAGTACCATACTGTCTTGATGATGACAGCTTTGTAATAGAGCTGGAAGTCTGGAATTGTGATGCCGCCAGCTTTGCTTTTCTTTTTCAACATTCCTCTGGCTATTCGGGGTCTCTTCTGGTTCCATACAAATTTTAGGATTATTTGTTCCATTTCTTTGAGAAAAGTGGATGATATTTTGATGGGGATTGCATTGAATGTGTAGATTGCTCTAGGTAGCACTGACATCTTCACAATATTTGTTCTTCCAATCCATGAGCATGGAACATTTTTCCATTTCTTTGTGTCTTCTTCAGTTTCTTTCATGAGTATTTTATAGTTTTCTGAGTACAGATCCCTTGCCTCTTTGGTTAAATTTATTCCTAGGTATCTTATGGTTTTGGGTGCAGTTGTAAATGGGATCGACTCCTTGATTTGTCTCTCTTCTGGGTTGTTGTTGGTGTATAGGAATGCCACTGATTTATGTGCATTGATTTTATATCCTGCTACCTCACTGAATTCCTATATGAGTTCTAGCAGTTTTGGGGTGGAGTCTTTTGGGTTTTCCACATACAGTATCATATCATCTGCAAAGAGTGAGAATTTGACTTCCTCTTTGCCGATTTGGATGCCTTTGATTTCTTTTTGTTGTCTGATTGCTGTGGCTAGGACTTCTAATACTATGTTGAATAGCAGTGGTGAGAGTGGACATCCCTGCCACATTCCTGACCTTAGGGGAAAAGCTCTCAGCTTTTCCCCATTGAGAATGATATTCGGTGTAGGTTTTTCATAGATGGCTTTTATGGTATTGAGGTATGTACCCCCTATCCCTATACTCCGAAGAGTTTTGATCAAGAAAGGATGCTGTACTTTGTCAAATGCTTTTTCTGCATCTATTGAGAGGATCCTATGATTCTTGTTCTTTCTTTTGTTAATGTATTGTATCAGGTTGATTGATTTGCGGATGTTGAACCAGCCTTGCAGCCCAGGGATAAATCCCACTTGGTCATGGTGAATGATCCTTTTAATGTACTGTTGGATCCTATTGGCTAGTATTTTGGTGAGAATTTTTGCATCCATGTTCATCAAGGATATTGGTCTGTAATTCTCATTTTGATGGGGTCTTTGTCTGGTTTGGGGATCAAGGTAATGGCGGCCTCATAAAAAGAGTTTGGAAGTTTTCCTTCCATTTCTATTTTTTGGAACAGTTTCAGGAGAATAGGTATTAAATCTTTTTGAAATGTTTGGTAGAATTCCCCTGGGAAGCCATCTGGCCCTGGGCTGTTGTTTGTTGGGAGATTTTTGTTGCCTGCTTCAATTTCCTTAGTGGTTAGAGGTCTGTTCAGGTTTTCTATTTCTTCCTGGTTCAATTTTGGTAGTTGATACATCTCTAGGAATGCACCAATTTCTTCCAGGTTATCTAATTTGGTGGCATGGAGTTGCTCATAATATGTTCTTATAATTGTTTGTATTTCTTTGGTGTTGGTTGTGATCTCTCCTCTTTCATTCATGATTTTGTTGATTTGGGTCATTTTTCTTTTGGATACATCTGGCCAGGGGTTTATCAATCTTATTAATTCTTTCAAAGAACCAGCTCCTAGATTCGTTGATCTGTTCTACTGTTCTTTTGGTTTCTAGTTCATTGATTTCTGCTCTGATCTTTATTATTTCTCTTCTCCTTCTGGGTTTAGGCTTTATTTGCTGTTCTTTCTCCAGCTCCTTTAGGTGTAGGGTTAGGTTGTGTATTTGAGACCTTTCTTGTTTCTTGAGAAAGGCTTGTATTGCTATATACTTTCCTCTCAGGACTGCCTTTGCTGTATCGCAAAGATTTTGAACAGTTATGTTTTCATTTTCATTGGTTTCCATGAATTTTTTAAATTCTTCTTTACTCTCCTGGTTGACCCATTCATTCTTTAGTAGGATGCTCTTTAGCCTCCATGTATTTGAGTTCTTTCCGACTTCCCTCTTGTGATTGATTGATTTCTAGATTCAAAGCATTGTGGTCCGAAAACATGAAGGGAATGATCCCAGTCTTTTGGTACCGTTTGAGACCTGATTTGTGACCTAGGATGTGATCAATTCTGGAGAATGTTCCATGGACACTAGAGAAGAATATGTATTCCGTTGCTTTGGGATGGAATGTTCTGAATATGTCTGTGAAGTCCGTTTGGTCCAGGGTGTCATTTAAAGTCTTTATTTCCTTGTTGATCTTTTGCTTAGATGCTCTGTCCATTTCAGTGAGGGGGTTGTTAAAGTCCCCCACTGTTATTGTATTGTTGTCAATGTGTTTCTTTGCTTTTGTTATTAATTGCCTTATATAATTGGCTGCTCCCACGTTTGGGGTATAGATATTTACAATTGTTAGATCTTCTTGTTGGATAGACTCTTTAATTAGGATATAGTGTCCTTCTTCATCTCTTATTACAGTCTTTTTTTAAAGATCTAATTTGTCTGATATAAGGATTGCCACCCCAGCTTTCTTTTGGTGTCCATTAGCATGGTAAATGGATTTCTACCCCCTCACTTTCAATCTGGGGGTGTCTTTGGATCAAAATGAGTCTCTTGCGGACAGCATATTGATGGGTCTTGTTTTTTAATCCAATCTGATAGCCTGTGTCTTTTGATTGGGGCATTTAGCCCATTTACATTCAGGGTAACTATTGAAACGTATGAATTTAGTGCCACTGTATTGCCTGTAAGGTGACTGTTACTGTATATTGTCTGTGTTCCTTTCTGATCTATGTTGCTTTTAGGCTCTGTCTTTGCTTAGAGGACCCCTTTCAATATTTCTTGGAGGGCTGGTTTCGTGTTTGCAAATTCCTTTAGTTTTTGTTTGTCCTGGAAGCTTTTT
>NW_027398579.1:0-7730 GCF_003265705.2 Callorhinus ursinus | reverse complement strand
TTCTCCTTGATCGGTAAACTTGGTCTTGGCTTGCTGGCTGTTCGTGCTGATCTTCTGGGGGAGGGGCCTGTTGCCGTGTTTCCCAAATGTCTTTGCCGGAGGCTGAATTGCCCCGCCCTTGTTGGTCCGGGCTAAGGAAGCTGCTCCCGTTTGCTCTCAGGAGCTTTTGTTCCCTGCAAGCTGTGGTGTAGCTTTGGAGGACCAGGGCAAAAATGGTGGCCTCCCAATCTGCACTTGGAGGAGCTGGGAACTCGGGGCCCCGCTCCTCAGTGCGCGCCTCCAGAGAAAAGCAGTCCCTCCCGTCTCCCTGGTCTCCGGCCGCACTGCGTGCTCATCCGGCCTGTGACCGAGCATTTCTATCTCTGGCACTCGACCCTGTGTGGAGTCTCCAAACCCAGCAGATCCCTGCGGTGCGCTCCTGCACCGCTCCTCCCAGGGGAGGGAGGGTAGTGTCCCCGGATCTGTCGCTTGTTGGGTCCCTGCTGGAGGAGCAGTGGCCTGACTGGGCCATGGATCACAGTTTATGGCAACCCTGAGCTTAGAGCCCGGGCCTCGGCTCCGTCTCTGCAGCCGGCTTCCCCGCTCCGATCCCTGGGAGCTCTGCCGCACTCAGACACCCTCGGTCTACCTGTGACCCTGAGGGTCCTGAGACCACAGTGTCCCGAGAGGTTTCCACCCCCGCTTAGCCAGTGGAGCGACGTCCCTCAGCAGAGCCGACTTCTAAAAGTTCCGATTTTGTGCTCCGCGGCTCTATCACTTGCTGGAAGCGGCCAACGGAGGTCCCCTCCCCCGCTGTCTATCCTCCCGAATATTGCCTCGGATTCACTTCTCCGCCCGTTCTACCTTCCAGTAAGTCGTCGCTTCTCTGTTCAGAGAGTTGTTGCTACTCTCTTCTTCGGTCTCCTGTTCAGTTCATAGGTGTTCAGAATGGTTTGATCCCTGTTCAGCTGAATTCCTGAGACCAGACGAAATCCAGGTCTCCTACTGCTCTGCCATCTTGCTCCGCCTCCAATCACTTTAGTTCTTTACAGAATGTATTTGAAGTATAATGGGGAATATTTTTTTATAGGCTTAGAGTCATTATATACCAGCAATATATAATTATTAATTTTTTTTTTGTAGCCTAGAGTCGTTATATACCAGCAGTATATAATAAAATCTTGATTACCTGAAGCCCTTAGGAATTTGGGTATTCTGGTTGATTTCATTTTCTAGATGACTGAAGGCTAAAAGAAAACTACTTTGGTTTCAACCATTTTCATAGGAAATCTTCTAAAATGCTTTAATTTACCTTTCTGTTGTGGTAAATGCCATATACTAAATATATTTTCACTTTAAAAGTTATTATATATATCTCTTTTTTAACCGATTGATACTCCCTGTAGGCAGTAAGAAGTGAAGTTGAATCTGCACTAACAGAATCGATTTGTCACCCATCCATCCATCCATCCATCCACCCATCCCTGTTTCTCATCTACTGTATGCCAGAGTATATAATAAATGATAAGGAAGCCAGCAAGTTCCCTGGCATATCAAATTTACATTGTCACTGAAGATGTAGATAAAAAACAAGTAATAAGTGATACATTTGCGGAAAGAAATAAACAGTGTAATAAAGATAACAGGGGCATTTCTGTTAGCCATGGCAAGATTATTCCAGAGAGATGAAACAATAAATACAAAGGCCTGTAGCAGGACAAGACGTGGCGTGCTCTAGGGACTGACAAAAGGTTGATGTAATTGACTGAAAGACATCCCTTGAAGTTGACACTGGGAGGGCCTTATACACTTGAGAGTAAAAGTATAGTAGGGAGCTTTTGGCTCCCTAAATACTGGCATTAAATCTGGCCATTTATTAATAATCATATGAAGAATAAACATGGGTTGTGACATTTAAATAATAACCCAATAATCTATAGTTAGTAGGCCCATTAGAAGTTAGGAGTCAGTAACAGACTCTTTTTTTTTAAGTGGGGAAGGTATTTATTGTCAGGGCACTAGGTCAAGCCTAGAGGGTAAGAGTTGAGTTCTGGTGCTGTTGTAGAGGGATGATGGTAGAAAGAACACAGGACTGCAAACAGCTTTAATCTTTTTTGCTACTTGGCTGACTGGAGACCAGTGTTGAGAAGATTAAGACTGGACTGTTGTGATTACTAACAACAGTGCCTGCCAAGGTGCAACACTGGGAAAGTGCCATCAGTTTGCTGACCTTGGAGCAGACACTGTATTATATAGGCTGTTTGTATTCTCCAAAGTTGCATTATTGAGAATGTCTTTAAGAACATAGTAAAGCTTATATAATGTTGACTTTATACTAGACACTGTTCTAAGCACATTGCATAAACTAATTTATTTCCTCAATGGCTCTCTTGTTCCTATTTTACTGAGGAGGAAACAGAGGCACAGAATAATAATGTAACTTGCCCTGTGTCACACAGTCATTTACTTAGTGGTAGAGCTAGAACCTGAACTTGGTCTGGATCCAGAGACTGCTATACTTTTACTCTCAAGTGTATAAGGCCCTCCCAGTATTCATTAATTTATTTATGGACTTACATATTTAAATGTCCAATGCTAGGAGTATAATATTATGGTGAATAGGGATGTTTGGGAATATGTTTTAGCTATTCCAAAGGGTATACAAAGATAATAAATCTTGTCTTTTGGGAGAACGATTTTAGTTTTTTTAAATTTTTTTAAAGATTTTATTTTCTTGAGAGAGAGAGTGAGTGAGAGAGCATAAGAGGGGGGTAGGGTCAGAGGGAGAAGCAGACTCTCCACTGAGCAGGGAGCCTGATGCAGGACTCAATGCAGGGTCTCCGGGATCATGACCTGAGCTGAAGGCAGTCGCCCAACCAACTGAGCCACCCAGGCGCCCAGGAGACTGATTTTAATAAGTACAGTGATCAACACTGAGCACTAGAATTTAACATGACTGCATATTGATCTCATATCTTGCAACCTTGCTGGGTTCATTTTCTAGTTCTAAGTGTATTTTAGTGTATACTATAGGATTTTCCATATACAAGACCACATCATGAATAGATGTGAATAGAGATAGTTTTACTTTTTCCTTTTCAAAATGGATGCCTCTGATTTCTTTTTCTTGCCTAATTTCCCTGGGTAGAAAGAACCCCAGTACAGTGTTGAATAGAAGTGGCACGCAGGCAACCTTTTCTTTTTCTTTATTTCAGAGCGAAGCATTACCAGTATGTATGAGGTGAGCTGTGTTGTTTTCATTGATGCTCTTTAACAGGTTGAGGAATTTCCCTTTGTTCTTGGTTTGCTGAATGTTTTTATCACAAAAGGTGTTAGATTTTGGGAAATACTATTTCTGCAACTATTAAGATCATGATTTGCCTTGCATCACTCATCCTATTAATATGTTATTTGATATTGATTGGTTTACATTGATTTTTGTATATTTAACCAATTTTGCAATCCTGGGAAAAATGTCACTTGGTCATGTTGTCTAATCTTGTGTATATGTTGCTGTATTCTGTTTGCTAGTATATTGCTAAGGATTTTGGGGTCTATTAAAAAGGAGAATTGGTCTGTAATTTTCTTCTTCTGGATCTTTTTTCTGTTTTTGGTTATCAGGTATAACTCAAGAATGAGTTGTTCCCTTCTCTCTTAGTTTTTGGAAGAGTTTGTGAAGAAAGAATTGACATTAATTTTTCTTTGTTTGGTATAATTCATCAGAAAAGCTAAAAAAAGCCTGGATTTTTAATTTATTTTTTTGTAAGTTTTATGAGTACTAATTCAATCTATTTGTTATATATTTATTTAGTTTTTCTATCATTTAGTCAGTTTCAGTAATTTGTGTCTTTGTAGGAGCTTGTCATTTTATTTACTTAACTTATTGACATATGATTGTTTGTAGTATTTTCATACAATCCTTTTTACTTCTGTAAGGTTAGTAGACAAGCTTACTCTTTTATTCGTGATTTTAGTAACTTGAGTCTTCTCTCTTTTTCCCCCCTCAGTCTCCCTTAAGATGTGTTAATTTTGATGATCTTTCCAATGAACTAACTTTAGATTTCATTGGTTTTCTCTATTGGTGTTGTCCATTCTATTTATTTCTGCTCTTTATTATTTCCTTCCTTTTGCTAATTTTGGGTTTGGTTTGCTTTTCTTTTTTTGGTGTCTTGTGGTGGAATGTTAAGTTATTGATTTGAGGTCTTTTATTTTTAAATATTGGCGGTTTCAGCTGTAAATTTCCCTCTAAGAACTGTTTTACCTTCATCTCATAAGTTTTGGTATGTTGTGTTTTCCTTTTCCATTATCTCAAATTACTTTCTAATTTCCTTTTGTGATTTCTTCTTTGATCCATTGGTTTTTAGGAATCTGTTGTTTAATTTCCATTCATTTGTGAATTTCCCAAATACCCTTCTGTTGTTAATTTCTCACTTCATTCCATTGTAGTTGGAGAACATTCTTTTTTTTTCAAGATTTTATTTATTTATTTGAGAGAGAGCGAGTACATGCGTGGGGGGAGGGGCAGAGGGAGAAGGACAAGCAGACTCCCAATGTGGGGCTCGATCCCAGGACCCCAAGATCATGACCCGAGCTGAAGTCAGATGCTTAACCAACTGAGCCACCCAGGTGCCCCTGAAGAACATTCTTTGTGTGAATTTCAGTCTTTTTAAATGTACCAAGGCTTGTTTTTGGCCTAGTGAATGATCTGTCTTAGAGGATGTTTTGGGTGTGCCTGAGAAGAATGTGTGTTCTGCTACTCTTATGGGTTGTTACATAGATGGCTGTTAGATCTAGTTGGTTTATATGGTAATGTTATGTTTAATATTTTGAGGACCTGTCATTTTTTCCCCTAAAACAGCAGCATGATTTTACATTCTCAGCAGGAATTTATGAAGTATCTAATTTTTCTGGGTTCTTGCTACCACTCATTATTCTCTGTAAGTTTTACTTCAGCTGCTGTAAAGTAATTAGTGTAAAGTGGTTTTGGTTTGCATTTCTACCCTTCTATTTCTTTGTTAATTTTCTGCCTACTCGTTTTATCCATTACTGAAAGTGAGATATTTAAGTCTCCATCTGTTACTGTTGGATTGGCTCTTTCTTCCTTTAGTTCTCTCAGTTTTTGCTTCAGGTCTTTAGCGCTCTGTTACTAGGTTCATACATGTTTATAATTGTTGTGTCTTCCTAATAAATTGACCACTTTATCATTATAAGATGAATTAATTTGCCTCTAGTAACAATTTTTTGGTTTTAAAGTCTATTTTGTCTGTTTTTTTTGCTACCATTTTCATGATGTATTATTCCCCAGACCTGTCATAATAAAGTACCATAGGCTGGGTGACTCTAACGTTAGAGATTTATTTTCTCATAATTCTGGAGGGTTGAACTCTGAGGTCAAGGTATTGTCAGCGTTGATTTCTTCTGAGGGCCATGAGGGAAGGATCTGTTTCAGGCCTTTCTTCTTGGCTTGAGGATGGTCACGTTTACCTGTGTTTTCACATCATCTTTTTTTGCACATCTGTGTCCAAATTTTCTCTTTATATAAAGACATCTGTCACATTGGATTAGGGCACATCCTTGTGACCTCATTTTAACTTAATTGCCTCTTAAAAGACCCTGTCCCAAATATGGTCACATTTTTATTTTTTTAAAGATTTTTATTTATTTATTTATTTGAGAGAGAAAGAGAGAGTGCAAGAGAGTGCAAATGGGGGGAGGGGCAGGGGAGAGAGGGACTGGCAGAGAATCTCAGGCCGACTCCGTGACTGAGCCACCCAGGCACTCAGCCAAATATGATCACATTCTGAAGTACCAAGGTTAGGACTTCAATGCATGAATTTTGAGGAGACACTATTTAGCCCATGACACATGGTATATCTTCTTTCATCTTTTTAGTTTGACCTCTTTGTGGTTTTGAATCTAAAGTGTGTCTCTTATAGGCAGAATATAGTCGGGTCAATTTTTTTATGCATTCTGCCAATCTCTGCTTTTTTTATTTGACATATGCTTATGTCTTTTTTGTTTCTTTGTTCCTTCATTAATACATTTTTTGGTTAAACAGATATTTTCTAGTGTACTATTATAATTCCCTTAATATATATAAAATATATATATTATTTTTTTCTTGGTTATCAATGCTGCCCTAGGAATTACAATTAACATCTTAATCTAAAACAATCTATTTTGGATTAATACCAACTTAATTTGAATATTATGTAAAATCTTTGCTTTAATATAGCTTTGTTTCCTTCCCTCTTCTTTGCACTATTATTGTCATACATATTACATCTTTATACATTTTATGCTCATCAATGCAGATTTACCACGATAGGCTCTATTCAGGTCTCTTTTAAATCAGGTAGGAGAAGAAGGGTTTATAGACAAAATATATTTATACTGTCTTTTATGCTTACTTATTTTAGCTAGTTCTACTGGTGCTCTTTATTTCTTTGTATGGATTTGTGTTACTGTCTAGTGTGTGTGTGTGTGTGTGTGTGTGTGTGTGTGTGTGTTTCATTTCTGCCTGCAGGACTCCCTTTGGTATTCCTTGTGGGGCAGGTTTACTAACAACAAATTCTTTCCTTTTTTTTTGTTTAGCTAGGAATGTCTTAATTACTCCTTTATTTTTGAAAGATAACTTTGCTAGAAATAGAATTCTTGGTTGACATTCTCCCTACCATAGCACTTTGAAAATGTTATCCTATGGCATCTGTGATTTTTATTGAGAAATGAGGTAAGAAATCTTGCTATTTTCAAGATTCTTTGTTTCCGCCTTTTGACTGTTTGTTTCTGATGTGTCTAGATTTGGATGTCTTTGGATCCTGGTTGGCTTTCATTGAGCTTCTTAGATGTGTAGATTAATGTTTTCCATCAAATTTGGGAAGTGTTTAGCTGTTGCTTTTTCAAATATTTATTCTTCCACTGTATTCTTTCCTCTCCTCTGGACTCCACTCTTGTAGTCATTCTTTTCTTTAATTTTTTCTTTGTACATAATTATAGTAGCTGATTTAAAATCTTTGTCTAGAAAGTATAACACCAGGACTTCCTCAGACAGTTTCTTTTTTTTTTTATTGTGTTATCACCATACATTACATCATTAGTTTTTGATGTAGTGTTCCATGATTCATTGTTAGTGTTTTACACCCGGTGCTCCATGCAGAACGTACCCTCTTTAATACCCATCACCAGGCTAACCCATCCTCCCACCCCCTCCCCTCTAGAACCCTCAGTTTGTTTTTCAGAGTCCATCGTCTCTCATGGTTCGTCTCCCCATCCGATTTCCCCCCCTTCATTCTTCCCCTCCTGCTATCTTCTTCTTCTTTTTTTTTTAAACATATAATATATTATTTGCTTCAGAGGTACAGATCTGTGATTCAACAGTCTTGCACAATTCACCGTGCTCACCATAGCACACACCCTCCCCAGTGTCTATCATCCAGCCACCCCATCCCTCCCACCCCCCACTACTCCAGCAACCCTCAGTCTGTTTCCTGAGATGAAGAATTCCTCATATCAGTGAGGTCATATGATACATGTTTTTCTCTGATTGACTTATTTCGCTCAGCATAACACCCTCCAGTTCCATCCACGTCGTTGCAAATGGCAAGATCTCATTCCTTTTGATGGCTGCATAATATTTCATTATATATATATATATATATATATATGTATGTATGTATGTATGTATATATATATATATACACACACATACCACATCTTCTTTATCCATTCATCTGTCGATGGACATCTTGGCT
>NW_027398578.1:0-10789 GCF_003265705.2 Callorhinus ursinus | reverse complement strand
GAAAGTGCCTCCTAAAATTTTAAAGGAAGACAGACTTATATATGTACAAAATAAGGGTTGATATAATGAAGGGATGGAAGATGACTGTAAAGATGAAAATTATAAAAGGTTTTATAAAAGGAATTGATAAGATTAGAAGTTGTTTGAAAAAAGAAGATTTAAGAAAAAAAGGGAAAGATTGTGATCAGGCAGGAGACTAGAACAAAGCCATACACTAGTGATTTAGGGTATATTTTGATCTGTTAGAAGAAACTGTATCTCAAAATTTTAAAGAGAGAACAACTTATATATATATGGCAAAAATAAGGGTAACTACTATGAAGGGATAAAATATGACTCTAAAAATGAAAAATAAATGTTTTTTTTAAAAAGGGATTGATAAGATGTTGGTTGAAAAAGGGAAAAAGAAAAATTAAAAAAAAAACAGTTAAAAAAATTAACTTTGAAAAACTAATGAATCATGGTATAAAAGGCATAAATTCTATGTGCACTATTCCCCTAGCGCTGGAGTTCTCCCGTTCTCTTTGATCGGTAAACTTGGTCTTGGCTTGCTGGCTGTTCGTGCTGATCTTCTGGGGGAGGGGCCTGTTGCCGTGGTTCCCAAATGTCTTCGCCGGAGGCGGAATTGCCCCGCCCTTGTCGGTCTGGGCTAAGCAAGCTGCTCGGGTTTGCTCTCAGGAGCTTTTGTTCCCTGCAAGTTCTCGGTACAGCTTTGGAGGACCAGGGTGAAAATGGTGGCCTCCCAATCTCCACCCGGAGGAGCCGAGAACTCGGGGCCCCGCTCCTCAGTGCGCCCCCAGAGAAAAGCAGTCACTCCCGTCTCCCCGGTCTCTGGCCGCACTCCGTGCTCACCCGGCCTGTGACCGAGCGTTTCTATCTCTGGCACCTGACCCCGTGTGGAGTCTCCAAACCCAGCAGATCCCTGCGGTGCACTCCTGCGCCGCTCCTCCCGGGGGAGGAAGGGGAGTCTCCCCGGATCTGCCGCTTGTGGGGTCCCTGCTGGAGGAGCAGTGGCCCGACTGGGCCGCGGATCACAGTTTATGGCCACCCCGAGCTGAGAGCCCGCGCCTCGGCTCCGTCTCTGCAGCCGGCTTCCCCGCTCCGATCCCTGGGAGCTCTGCCGCACTCAGGCTCCCCCGGTCTTTCTGTGACCCCGAGGGTCCTGAGACCACACTGTCCCGGGAGGGTTCCACCCCCTGCTTAGCCACTGGAGCGACGTCCCTCCGCGGAGCCGACTTCTAAAAGGTCCGATTTTGTGCTCCGCGGCTCTAGCACTTGCCAGAAGCGGCCGACGGAGGCCCCCTCCCCCGCCGTCTATCCTCCCGAATATCGCCTCGGATTCACTTCTCCGCACGTCCTACCTTCCAGAAAGTGGTCGCTTTTCTGTTCAGAGAGTTGTTGCTCTTCCTTTCTTCGATCTCCTGTTGAGTTCGTAGGTGTTCAGAATGGTTTGATCCCTATTCAGCTGAATTCCTGAGACCAGACGAAATCCAGGTCTCCTACTCCTCCACCATCTTGCTCCGCCCCCCTAGTTTGCTTTTTTATTAAAATAATGTCTTCTTGCTTACTAGTTAAGCATCATCAATGGTGGGTTGGAGCTGTCTCATAGAGGATAATGGGAGGTATTTGTTGAATATTCAGGAATTTTTAGAAGCCAATTGTTAAACCATTGATAGCTTAAAATCAGCCATGGTACTTATACCATGGAAATTGGTAAACATCGCTAAATCAGGATTTTTGGTGGGGGGTTTGATTTGTTTTCTATAAAGCTGGTTTACCAGTGTACTACTAATGGTGCGTCATGCATGAATTTATTTTTTATAGAAATCCTGTGAGGTCCATACTCTTGGGATCCACATTTTTTCAGGTGAAGAAATTGAGCCAGAGAGAAATGACATAGTGCTTCCAAGGTCACAGCTTGTGAGTGGAAGAGGCAGCCATTATACCCAGTGGGTCTGATGGCAAAACCTGCAGTTTTAACTCCAGAGTTAGGGGGCTTCTACATTACAAACTCATGCTTTCTGCATTTTTTTTTCCCATGGAGAAAGTATTTTGTGAAAAGGGTTTTCTTCTGTGTACTCTGTTTTCTTGTTAGGCATGTTTTCAAAGGACTTATTCATGTGTTATCGGGTTGTTTGTGTGTTTAACCCTTAATGAAGTGATAAATGGAAGAAGAAATGGATGTACGGATGAGCTTCAACTTTCTGCATGCTTGGGTCAATTATATCCTTTATAAAACAATTATACTTAGCATTTTCTTTGCACCTGACACTGTTCTACATGTTGGAGTAAGAGTTGGAGCTTATATTTTAGTAGGGCAAAAAATTAATACTCTTTATGTATCAAATTGTGTTATAAAAAATAACATAGGTAATGGGGTTGAGACTGAAGGGGACATAGAAGTAAAGAGATGCAGACAGCCACATGAAGATTGATGGGAAAGTGTTCCAGGAACTGAAACCAGTGAGTAGAAGTAGCTGAGAGAAAAAAGTTAAGATGTGTGAGTGCTTTCAAAGAGGGCAGTGTCATGAGGAGTATTATTATAGAAGAGGCAGAGCCAGGAGGTGATGGGGGTCCCCACAGGCCATGGGGAATGACTTTGGGTTGTATTCTGTGGTTAGTGGGAAACCATGAAGGGTGTTGTTAATCAGGGTATGATACCATACCACTTGTGCCTTGAGAATATCACTGGCAACAATGAGGAGAATGAACTTTGGGGGGAATGAAAGCAGGCTTAATCACAGTGGTTCAGTGGAGAGATAATGATGGTCTTAATGAGGTGGGGTTTTGCAGTGGGAATGGTGAACCTGACTTTATTCTGGATGAGATGTTAGATCCTGGGAAAATGACCCACTTTCTTGGAGTCCCCAATTCTTTACCTATAACGTAGGATAGAACACTGTGCCTCCCTCACAGAGATGTGGTGATAGGGAAATGATGTAAGGTGTGTGAAAGGTCTGGAATGCTGTCTGACAGGCAGTCTTTAATCCACAGTCCTTCCTGCAAGTGTGTATCTCATTTACCTTCTCAGTAGAACTCTTAGGTTTATCGTGGGGAAGATGTCTCCTGAAATGCAGTGCTAATCACTAGGATACAATGAATAATTACATCTGATAATTATGGATACTGTTCTCATGATTTCCAAAAATCAGGCCCACCCAGCATCTTTCTCAGAACATTTTTCATGAATGAATAAAATAGGAAGTTGTGATCCAAGAATAAATCAGAGATTCTGAGAGTATGAAGGAATTTCATTTTTTTTTTTAAAATGCCCAATCTAAGAGATTAAAAATCTGTGGCCTGGAGTGGTTTTGAAAGCATGTCAGAGAAAAAGCAAACAAATTCACTCAGAAACCACAATTGGTTAATCCACATCCAGTACTTTATGAAAGGGCACAATGTTACACTAGTATAAGTCAGTACAGTTTGATTCAACCTCTACAAATGCTTACTACTGAGCAAAATAATTTTCAAATAATAATTAAAAAAATGAGAGCATGGAGTTGAGAGTTTCCCCACTTCTCTTTATCCATATACTAAGTTGTTCATGTGTTCTTATGTAAATCATTGTTTCATAGATCACTAAATCCATCGCAGTGTTTCTGGACCACAGATACTTCTGCACTGATTGCCGCTCATCAACCCCGGACCCCCTGGCCAGCACTGTGGGTGCTGTCATATGATTTACTCTGTCCTGTCTGGTCTCAGCTAGAATAAGCACTGCAAAAATATCAAGTGATGGACAATATCTAACTTCGTTTCTACAGAGTCTTCTTAAAATAAAAATATATTTGGACTAACACTGAGGGGTCCCATCACCTTAATTCAAGCATTTTGCACAAAATTGGCTTGGGAGGAATATGATCTCCCGGGGATGTTCTTGCCTTGAACCAGAATCAATTTGGAATTTGGACTAAAATGAATCCAGTGTCCCAGCAGTCTCATCACTCCTAGGGAGAGATTTCATCAAACAACCTCTTTGTTCACTTGAAAAGTTGTGTGATTTGGAAGCTAATGTCCTGGTCCTCTAGGAGGAGCCCAGTTTGATGGAAAAGGGACTAGTTCCCATCCATTCTTGCTCCTGAAGTCCAGGTTAGGAGCCCATTGCTGTTGAGAGTGCTTACATGGACAGGCAACTGTCCTCATCCCAGAAAATCTCAAATAAATAAAAATGTCCAATTGAAAGAAGTTATTAGGCCCACCTATACATCAGGCTAGACATTAGGAAACAACTGATAAGTTCAAAGTAAAGCATCTATATCATACAACTTTTGCTGATAACAAACCATCTCAAAACTTGGCGGCTTAATACAAGTGCTTAATATGCATCATGCCTCTGAAGCCTCCCAGCAGAAGTAGATGGCATATCTGAAATGGTTGGGGCCTCTTTTCACATGGTCTTTTATCAATCAGCAGGCTAGCCTGGACTTGTTCCTAGAGTGGTAGAACAGTTTATCAGCATAAGAGAAGAAACAGTGAAGTCTCTTGAGGCCCAGGCTTGGGAGCCATGCGATGTTTCTTCCGATGCATTCTACTGATCAAAGAAAGTCACAAGCCCCCCCCCCCCAATTTAAGCAGGGAAGGAGACTCCCCTTATTGATAAAAGGGACTATAGGGAATCTAGGGCCATTTTGCAATCTACAAAAGCATTTATGATTTTTGTCCTTAATACAGATGCTCTAGTCCAGGGAAAATCATCTTTCCATAAATAATTTACACACAAGCTATTTTTCATAAAGTATTTTGCACAGGTTAGTATATATTTCTGTAAATATGGGAACATAAATTCAGCATAGCTGGTATAAGTCTTGCCACTGTCATAGTTTGCCACTTGCCATTGTCATAGTTTTGCACCTCATCAGACTGTAAAGTTGACGCAAACATTTTGTTGAAGCCCAGCATGGAATTCATTCCTCTGGTACAGTTCCTGGATGATGGCCATCCTATTAATGACAAAGTAGATCCAGAAATGAAAATTTGCCAAAAAACAAAAACAACCCCTCCCCCCAAAAAGCCTCTTGGAAGAATTCTGTCTTTTCCATTAGTGAAAAACAGAGAAAGAGAAAAAAACTCTTGGCTTCATTCTTTGTAAACTGGTCATACCAGGAGCAAGATTAAAAAAAATAAAATGTCAGCACTTTTAGCTTCAGGTGTTCTATCCTGATTTCCCTGGTGGTCATTGGACAAAAGTTTTCTCGCTTGTTGAAATTCTCCTTTATCATTCCTAGACTTGGCTAACATTTCTGGCATCTTACTGCCTTCAAATTGTTGAGGCTAAATGCTAATGTCTTCAGAAGTTATTTTTAGATCTCTTTTGATTAAAAGATCTCCTTTGGCACGTCAGGATATTTTCACAAGTCACTGTCTCCTTTTCAAAATCTGCTGTTCCCAATGTTTAACTTCACCAGTGAAGCACAAATGTCTTTGCCATCCATCTTCCTCAAGAGCTCAGTAAACACAGAGTGATACTAAGTATAAAGTAGGAATTTGCCTACTTTGTGTGATGTGAGAGCATCATCATCTACCTATATACCATCATGACCCCTGATATTTCCACTATTAGAGAGGCATTATTCCTTTAGGATTAGTCCAGCTCATTGCAAGAATTAGGACATTATGTATTGAGTAATTCGCAGTCTTGAGAAACAGGACACAGGAAAAAACGATATGGAGAGTATGAAGAGTTTGGCATTAAACATGGTAGAACTGGGCTCTATATTGAGTAGGGTCACTAACTGGCAGGGTAACCAGTGAGACTCCTATCTCTGGGTCATCTGCAAAATCAGGGCTGTGAACAAGGAGAATGTTATGTTTCTTACCGTAAGTGTGATGAGAATGTGCATGAGAGGATGAGCCAGGTGCAGGAGTCAGTGCCAGGATGACGTGTGCTGGAGATCTTGAGGGATGTCCTGGCCATCAGGGGCCACACTCAATTAGTGAACCCTAAAGACAGAGAAGAAAAGTAATGGGGAAGAAAAGATATTAAAGATAAATGGGAAATTTTATATTGTTCAGTTTAGCAGTCACTGAGCACCACTGTGTGCCAGGCACTGTAGTGGGTGATGAATCTGTAAGAGTCTGACTCAAAAAGATCATAGGGAGACTCACAAAAATAGCTAATAGCAAAATAGTACTGCCACACAGTGAGCCAGCTATTTATTCCCGGTGGTATAAGAGCCTGGAGGGGGGACCAGGGAAAGAGCTGTAGGAGCTCACAATGAACAAAGCCTTGAAGGCTAAGTGGGAGTTCTCAGGGCATCGAGAAGGAAAGAACGTTCCAGGAGAGCATTCCCACAGGGAAGAATGTAGGGAAGCCGGGGTGCTGAGGCACGAACAGCACAGTGCATGCATGCGTAAGCTCTTGGCAGCGGGCTTGCAGGGTAGCGGGTCAGATATAGGCAAAGGACACCAATGTTAGGAGTGCGGGAGGAACAAGAAAAGCCATTCTTAAAGTTGGCTCGATCCTGGAGGGTGTCACCATGTGTTTCTGCCATCTTACTCTCTGGGTCTCAAAATTCCAGCGGCTTAGTCCCAATATATGTGTGGAAGAGTTAGCCACATAGTAATCTACAAATTCTTGTGTTAATTGTATGGGATGGGAAAATTTGCCTTGAGTATGTGGACATTCCTTAAGATCCTGGGTTGTTCTCTGAGCTCCCATGCAGGGAAGCCAGAGATAAAATTGAGCTGAGATAGAAACCAGGACTCATTTCCCCAGTTTCAACAGCTGGCTTATCACTACACAAATATCAGTTTAATTCAAACTTAAATATTTAAGAGCCTCTATGATATTCAAGACATTTAATTCTGCATCTGAACTTTCATTTCACCTCCACTGCACAGAGAAATTAAAAAGTGCATTTCCAGATGGCCACATCATTCAGGTATGCTCGCGGAGGTAGGCTGGCAGTCTGGAATTCAGAGTCTGTTAAATGTGTGGAGAAAAATCAGATTCCAGTGTGTCAGGTATTCCTGATCCCCAGAGCACTGCAGCTACTCTATTTTGGCATTTATCCTGTGCCTGGCACTGTGCTAGGTACAAATGGGACCAAATAGAAGAATCACATCTGGTCCCTGGTATATAATATATACCTGATTACAGGAGAGGCGAGCCTTGTCCACCTGAGGCAATTAGACAAGAATTGAAAAAAAAAAAAAAGTTTTAGTATATTATTAGTGAAGCCTTTAATTTAAGGTAATCTCTCACTGGTTGGTGAGAAGCCCAGAAGAGAAACAGAAAACAAACAAAAATAGGCCAGCCATCCACTGGTTCACACAGTGAACCTGAGCCAGGTGGGGTATTTAGGTAATGGCGAGTAATGTGAGTTTTCTTGGTTGAGAGGTAAGGTCAACCTTTAGATGTTGGTGGAAGGAATGGGCAAAAAATGCACCTTTGGTGTCACCTGGTATCTCTCCCTCCGAAGTTCTGTGAAAAGTTCACCTCAATTATTACTTTGGACTACTCAGTCATTTATTCAGTCAATATTTGTGGAGCACACTCAACACGGCCGAGTACTGGAAAGACCAAAAGAATAAAATACAACTCTGAGCATCAAGATCTTAGATTGTACTAGGGGTAAAAGACAAGCAGATGGTAAGCACAATACATTATGACAAACACTACAATAAACATAGAGTAGCAAGTGTGGTCATGCATGGGGGAATAGGCAGGGATACAGGCTTGAGCTGAGCATAATTAAGTGAGGAAGGTGTTCCAGGCTGAGAAGTGAGTAATACCAGAGGGTACTCTGGAAATTCCGCGTGGTTCAGGATGCGTGGGGTGGGGGTATATGAGGGTGTGGCAGAGATGGGGTTGGAAACCAAGTTGGCAGGGCTCAAGTTATAATTAAGGCACTGAAACGGCTTCTAAAATGCCAAAGTTGTGGGGGAGAAATAAACACAGATGAACTACATCCACTTGGGCTTTATAGCAAATCAGTAGATATGCTAATTTATGCTAAACGAATGTCAAAGAGGAGTGGTTCTGTGCAGCCTCGGAAGGGACAAGAGGCTGGTAGGGCCTTCTGTATCCAGGGAGCCACTTAAAGACGTTGAGCTCTTGGGGTCTGAGATGGAACAGGCTCCAAGGAAAGGAAGCAATGCAACCATTCTCACTTTACTACTGGAACCAACCTATTGACTGTCGAAGCATTTCAGAAAAAAACACATCAGTTCCTACGAAGGGAAAGTTTCTATTGACAAACCACTTCTGTGCACATTCATCAATTTAGCGTGATTTCTATTCATATAGAATGGGTGTCAAGGTGCAGATGAAAATCTCTGGGAAGCTCTTCCCCAGTGAGCGCAAGCCTGTGGTGGATCGCCTGACTCCCTCTTGCCTCTTGCTCTGTCCTCAGATGCCCCCCTCCCAGCTGTCTGTCCAGGTCTTAACTCCTCAGCTACTGCCCAAAGCTTGAAGGAACTCTGCCTCCTCATGCTTTGGACAATATGGTATAGGGATGCAAAAGTGTGTGATGTGTAATATCTTCCCTCAATAAGTCATTTCCCAGGGAAAAATACAACAGTGCAAACAGGAAATTATGGTGCAAAGCAATGAGGGCTATAAAAATGTGCAGGATGAATTGGAAGTTAGGGTGGAGGGAATGGAGGCAGGGAGGCCAGCCAGCCATTCCCCCATCCCTCCTACCCCCCTCCCCTCCAGCAACCCTCAGTTTGTTTCCTGAGATTAAGAGTCTCTTATGGTTTGTCTCCCTCTCTGGTTTCGTCTTGTTTCATTTTTTCCCCTCCCTTCCCCTATGATCCTCTGTCTTGTTTCTCAAATTCCTCATATCAGCGAGATCATGTGATAATTGTCTTTACCTGACTGACTTGTTTCACTTAGCATAATACCCTCTAGTTCGATCCACGTTGTTGCAAATGGCAAGATTTCATATTTTTTGATGGCTGTGTAATATTCCATCGTATATATATATACACCACATCTTTATCCATTCATCTGTCAGTGGACGTCTGGGCTCTTTCTGCTGCTATGAACATAGGGGTCCCCTTACAGATCACTACATTTGTATCTTTGCTGCTATGAACATAGGGGTCCCCTTACAGATCACTACATTTGTATCTTTGAGGTAAATACCCAATAGTGTATTTGCTAGGTCATAGGGTAGCTATATTTTCACCTTTTTGAGGAATCTCCATGCTGTTTTTCAGAGTGGCTGCCACCTCACACCAGTCAGAATGGCTAAAATTAACAAGTCAGGAAACAACAGATATTGGTGGGGATGCGGAGAAAGGGGAACCCTCACACCTCCCTTCTACTAACTTCTTTCGCCAATTGTCAAAAGGTTAAATCAGAAGGAGTAGAAACCAGAACAAATTCATCAGCGTTTCCTTCTAAAAATCATCAGGCCAGGAGGTCAAAGTTTATAGAAGAATTATGGAAGTTCCTAGAACTGACTGATGGAGAACACAAAGACCGAATCCAAGTGCCCTGGAGTCCCACTTGTAGGTAATTTTACAACTCACGACCATCCACATGTGATTTTTACAGCACAGTTTTGATCAATTCCATCTCTACTATACTGTTGGGGGACTGATCATCTCCTGGGGATTTAAATTTAAATTTGTGGTAGAGCACTACTGAGAGGGAATTAATGCAACACAATGCAACATAACATATGCCACCCAGGTATCAATTCTTTGCCAAATATTCGCTGCCTGGTATCACATAATTCATAGCCTGCCAGTGCTAGATTGGGTGGCCTCTACTTTTTGTTTTGGTTGTGGGGCACTGTGTGTGTGTGTGTGTGTGTGTGTGTGTGTGTGTGTGTGTGTAACTGTGCTTTGAGGGTACTGTGTGGAATGGAAGGATAAGTCTCTGCGTCCCACATCTAGATTCATCTCAGGTTGATCAGAACAACTGCTTTGTCGTCAGCGCAGGCTGTAGCAGGAACATAATCTGTGTGTTCACGAAACTGCACAAATGGTTTCATCAGTGAGTTGTCATTTTTAAAGTTAAATCCAAGACAATGTAGTATTATGTCCTTTCTTTTCTGCCAGTCTTCTCTTTTGGCTTTTTCACAGTTTAATGTAATAGAACAGGCAAGGAGCTAGGACACATGGCTATGTTTTCTATGCTGAGCTTGTCATAAAATGTCATAAGTGACATAGGAACAATCAAGCAGCATTTAAATGCCTTCGCATAGGGTGAAAATTTTTTCTCCCACAAATCGTGCCTCCTTATGTAAGCTTCCCTCTGGTCTTTCAGAACTGCTGACCTTCTGTATCATGACATCACTACTCACCTGCTACAGAGGACAGCTGGCAGCAGTGTTGCAGTGGGATCATAAATTTTGTTTTTCTACCATTTTTTCCTAGTGCCTTGTTCAGTAAATTAGAGTTACTATAATATATAATTATTTTTGTATCTCTCTAAATACGTTAGAGTCACTGAATTTTTTTTGGCACAATGGTCATGTCAAGTATTCTTAGAAGGGTTTTTATACAGTTTCACAAAACCTCATTGTTTATTTTCCAATAAATATAAATTTTGAATCATGCATATTGCTCCCATTTCAAAAAAATTAAATAAAATGGAAGATGATAGCCCAGAAATGGTAAATAGCATTTAGCTGTGGGAAGAGCTTGAGTGATGATGGTTAGTGAGCCGAGGACAGCCCAGAGAAATAAACGAGAGAATGTGGAACATAAGGAAATGAGTCGTGTCTTAAGTCCCCATACATTTCCGTGATAGCTTTGCTTTTAGTAAAATACTTTTCCTGTTTGCATTTCCTTGGCAGTGATTTGTGTGTGTGTGTGTGTGTGTGTGTGT
>NW_027398577.1:3802-10793 GCF_003265705.2 Callorhinus ursinus | reverse complement strand
CCCCACAGCCATTACTGAGCTGAATGTGCTCCTGGCATTGTAACAGGCCCATGGGCAGTGTAGACAGCCCCGCAGGATGTTTCTATTCCCAACGTCTGTGTGGTTGAGACAAGTGCTTCCTCCTTCACAGTCTCTTAACCCTCCAAATTTTGGATGTGGCCCTGTCCACAACAGCCATACAGCCATACAGCAGACTGACCCTGCAGTCCTTTGGCCTCCCGTTTGTGATGTAAAAGTTTGACAAACGTATTTGTTAAGAATAAAGTTATGGGAGTAACTGTGCCTCCCAGCAGGCTGTTTCTCAGTGAGGCTGCCTGGTTTCAGAGAGTCACATGCATGATTCAGGGACTGTGGCCCCCAGAAAGTCTGCCATGTGTGGATTTGTGGTGTGGAATAATCCTTGAGCCTCCCACTGTTTCAGTGCGCGATACTTTCCTTATCATCCTCACATTTGCTCTCTGTTCTTCATAACAGAGAGAAGAGACTGGAGAATGAGCCAGGTTGTACTTTGGGGAGGAGTGATTAATGTGGGGGGCAGGTGTGACTCCGAGACTCCTTCCTCCCAGGCAGAAGAGTGAGGTCTGTGTGCCTTCCAGTCTCTGAGATGCGAGGACCCAATATCCAAGGCAGGAGCCTTGAGTTTCCTGCCAACAGCAAAGTTGCTTCTTCAGCAAGTGGGAGAGCGCCTTGCCGTCATGGGAAAACAGCAAGAGCACTGGATGCGCGACTGCAGCCCGTGACCCTAACTAAGTGACCCCTTCCTTCCTTGGGCTTCAGATCCAAAGCCGTGCAGTCAGTCACCAGTGATGCAGAATCTGCTGCTTTCCCAGCCTGGCATCTCTTCTCACGTCAAAGTCCAGCACCTCCGCTTGCCTTTGGGAACCCCATGTTACCTGCCTACCATCCAAACAGTTCCAGAGGGCAGACCCCACTTTCCACACACTTCAGAGGTGGGTGTATGATCCAAGTCTACCCAACCCCTTGCTCTATTTTCTGGGTGCTCTGATGGCTTCAAGGATGAGAGTGTTACCCAAGCCGGGCCAAAGACACTTAAAGCCATGACTTTTCATGGAACCCAAGGGAAAGAGAAACCCTTCCCAGTAGAATGGATGGTGAGTGTGTGTCAGCCTGGAGTTGTGGGAGGCCCCAGATGCAGTGAGAGAGACTGCGCCTATGAATGGGGCCACCCCAGAGCCCTTAGCAGGATGTAGGTTTGGAGAGGGTCTAGGTCACATTGTGAGTGTGTGAGCCTTTGGGCCTGTCAGGTCCAAACCCACTCTTTTCTCTTGAAGGTATTAAGGTATTTCTACCATTAAAAAATATTAACTTCTTTTACTTTAGTAACTGTGTCCAGTCCCTTGCCATCCAAAAACAGCTAGGTGACACATCAGGATCAAAAATCCCTGAGACTCCGCGTGCAGAGTGTCCTCGCTGAGCAGGGTATGGCTGGGGGAGAGGAAGACAGTGAGTAGGGTCGGGTCTAAGGGCAGCTCCAGAACAGTTCTGTCCCTGTTCCTTTTCTGTCCTAGGAGAGGAAAACCCCAGAACAGTGAGAGGAGAACCAGCAGGAAGATGAGGCCCTGGATGGCTAATTGGTCTGCCTGTTTTTTCCTTATTTTAACGTCCATTTTATTATTGTGCATTTTTATTAGGAAATCAACCATTTCCTCTAGGCTTCCAATCCGATGCAATAGGTTTCCCTTATTTGACATTTAATGTCTGGTTTTATTTTAAATATTTTTTTTATTTATTTGACAGAGCAAGTGAGCGAGAGAGAGAGCACCAGCAGGGTGAGCAGCAGGGAGAGGGAGAACCAGGCTCCCGCGGAGCAGGGAGCCCGACGTGGGGCTCGATCCCAAGACCCCGGGATCATGACCTGAGCTGAAGGCAGACGCTTAACTGACTGAGCCACCCAGGCGCCCCTGACTTCTCCTCTTTTTCTAGTTTTCTACAAAATTGTCACAATTAGTGAAGAAATATTGATATGTTATTTTTAGCGGGAGTCCGTATTTAATTCAGGTTCCCTCTGTTCTACCTTTCTTGCTCCAGGATCCCATGCAGGGCACCACATGACATGTGCTCATCATGTGTCTTTAGGCTCTCCTTGGCCGTGACGGTTTCTCGACTTGATTTGCTTCAGTGACCTTGGCAGTGTTGAGGAGGACCGGTCAGGCATTTTGTAGAAAGTCCCCCATTGGGATTTATTTGTTTTCCTCCTGATTAGACTGGGGTTATAGGATTTGAGGAAGCAGATCAGGGAGGTAAAGTGCTTTGTCATTACTTTACAACAAGGGAACACTTGTCACTGTCCATGTTAACGTTGGTCACCTGGCTGAGGCAGCATTGGTCAGGCTTCCCCACCAGGAAGTTACTCTTTCCCATGTGCAGGACGACAACTGCCCTGAGCCCCCACATTAGGAGAGGAGAGTTAGCTCCATTTACTTGATGAATGGTTGAGTATCTACATCTATTATTTAGAATTCTTATAGGAGAGGTCTATTCAATCCTGCTTATAAAAAGCTATGTAATTTGTTAATAAAAAGGCAACAAAGTAATTTAAAAGATCCCAATCCCATTGGCTTAATTGACCAATTCATGAAACAGGCAGCATCACGTTTAGCAAAAAGAAAGGGGCTCCTTTGAGCTGCGGGGAGGGGAAGGATTTTAAAGGCAGAGAGGGCATTGATAAAAAGAAATTACTAGAAAAGGATGCTCTATTTTAGGCAATGTCCCCCTCCTAAGGTGAACAGAAGGGGCCATTCAGTTCATTTTCCAGGTTGACCGGTTAAAGTTTATGTGGAGGTGAGGGTGTGTGGAACTGCAGTTAGGTCAGGTTGTAAGTCTTGGTTTGCTGGCTTGGGTCTCCTGACATAAGTGACTCCATTTTGGCCCTGTGGTTTCTTTTTAAGAAATCGTTTATTTGGGGGCACCTGGGTGGCTCAGTCAGTTCAGTGTCTACCTTCAGCTCAGGTCATGATCTTAGAGTCCTGGGATCAAGCCCCACGTTGGGCTCCCTGCTCAGTAGGGGGTATGCTTCTCTCTCTCCCTCTGCCTCTCCCTTCTGATTCTGCACTCTCACTCCCTCTCAAAAAAATAAATAAAATCTTAAAAAGAATCATTTTTTTTTACCAGCGCGGACACCAGGGTAGGTTATGTTCCAGCCCCTCAGTGTTTGGTCGCTGTCTTATTCCTCCTTTGGTGATGGAGAGCACTTTCCTTTGGCTCCTGCTTTCCATTGACATCATTCCATCTCTGTGGCTCTTTTCTTGGTACTTCCTCACTTTCTGACGTCAAGATTATCCTGGCTCCTATACTTACTGTCCAAGTTCTAGAATCAGCAAGTTCTTTAAGGAGCTCTGGTTCGTAGAGAATGGTATTAAAGTATTACACATGGGAGCTAAATGTCCATGCTCAGTGGACAATGCAAGGCAATATAGGCCTGTATTCTCACCTATGTCGACATACCTAATGAAAAAGATTTCTATGTGGAACCGTCTGCGTCCATATTAAGCTAAGGATGAGTTTATACTGATGTCTCCAACCTGGTCCGCCACCACATGGAGATTGTGATCTTCTCCCTTTGCTGATCTGTAACTTCCTACTCTAACAGTGACAAACATGGTTCTCACCACCGGCCCTTTATTTAATTCATTGCTCCATTCCAGATTACAGAGGTGGTGTTTTCAGAACTGTTAGCTACCACTCTGATGGCAGAGAACTTTATCAAATAGAGTCCACTGTACACGTAGAGTACAATTTTTCTTTAATCTACAGATTTCATTCATTTCCAAAGTTGCTTAGGTCAGCACCTTTTGTCATACAACCTACAGTGAGGGTTTTTTCCCCCCATATGTTTCTAATACAGTTAGATTATGTGTCATGTTCTGTATTCCATTGAAGGAGAGGAAGAAATTGTCCTTGGTCCAAGGTTCTTACCGCGGGATGAAGAAAGAAATTGACATGAGACAGAGAAATAGGAGAAAAAAACCTAAAGTGCAATGATATGCACATGGAGACCCAATAATAAACCTGAGGTCTAAAGAAATGCCCAAGCAAGCCAGATTTTCTACTTTTTGGACAAAGAGAAACTACACCTGTGATGAAATCACAGGAGAAAGAAAACTTAATCTTGGGAGCTTTGATTAGTAAGGAATTATAAACAAAATTTGGGCTGGGTTCGTAAATTAGTAAAAAGTAACAAAGTTTGTTTATACAGCCTTTTGGGCTCCAAATCTCCCATCTCTGGTGATGTTGAAATCTCTTTACCTCCTGGTACAGGGACACCTTCACATGGGAGATTGATTTCCTTTCCAGGGGGACAGAGGAGGGTCTAAATGTCCTCATTGCATAGGCTGTCTCTTAAGTAACTTTTATTTAAAATGATCTGTATGTCAAAGTGGCAGATTTGGGGCAGCCTGCCCTTGGCCCTCACACCATCACGTGACACTCCCATATCCTAAACAACTTACTTTCAGTAGATTATTATTTACTCTTTGGGATGTAGAAATGTTTGTATTTTTTAAAGATTTTATTTTTAAGTAATCTCCACACCCAACATGGGGCCCGAATTTACAACCCCAAGATCAAGTGTTGCACTCTTCCGTCCCAGCTTACCGCCCGCAGCTGCAAAGAGAACTACACCAACTGGCCATGATTGAAGACAATAAGGAAAATAAAGACCATTCCTTAGAAAGAGGAAGAGCAACTGTCATTTTTTCCTTGAAGAATGAAGTTGGTGGACTTATCAAAGCACTGAAAACCTTCCAGGAGAAGCATTTGAACCTGTTACATATTGAGTCCCGAAAATCAAAGAGGAGAAACTCAGAATTTGAGATTTTTGTTGACTGTGATATCAACAGAGAACAATTGAATGACATTTTTCATCTGTTGAAGTCCCATACTAACGTTCTCTCTGTGAATCCACCAGACAATTTTACTGTGAAGGAAGATGGTATGGAAACTGTCCCTTGGTTTCCAAAGAAGATTCCTGACCTGGACCATTGTGTCAACAGAGTTCTGATGTATGGTTCTGAACTGGATGCAGATCATCCTGGCTTCAAAGACAATGTCTACCATAAAGACGGTAGTATTTTGCAGACTTGGCTATGAAGTATAAACATGGAGACCACATTTCCAAGGTTGAATTCACTGAAGAGGAGATTAAGACCTGGGGAACTGTGTTCCAAGAGCTCAACAAACTTTACCCAACCCATGCCTGCAGAGAGTATCTCAAAAACTTACCTTTGCTTTCTAAATATTGTGGATAGCAGGAAGATAATATCCCACAATGGGAAGATGTCTCAAAATTTTTAAAAGAGCACATGGGTTTTTCCATCCGTCCCATGGCTGGTTACTTATCACCAAGAGATTTCTTATCAGGTTTAGCCTTCCGGGTTTTTCACTGCACACAGTAAGTGAGACACAGTTCAGACCCTCTCTATATCCCAGAGCCAGACCCTTGCCATGAACACTTAGGTCATGTCCCCCTTTTGGCTGAACCTGGTTTTGCGCAATTCTCCCAAGAAATTGGTCTGGCTTCCCTTGGAGCTTCAGAGGAGGCTGTTCAAAAACTGGCAACGTGCTACATTTTCACTGTGGAGTTTGGGCTCTGTAAACAAGATGGGCAGTTGCGAGTCTTTGGTGCTGGATCACTTTCTTCTATCAGTGAACTTAAGCATTCACTTTCTGGACATGCCAAAGTAAAGCCCTTTGATCCCAAGATTACCTGTAAACAGGAGTGTCTCATCATAACTTTTCAGAATGTCTACTTTGTATCTGAAAGCTTTGAGGATGCAAAGGAGAAGATGAGAGAATTTACCAAAACAATTCAGCGTCCATTTGGAGTGAAGTATAATCCATACACACGGAGTATTCAGAACTTGAAAGACACCAAGAGCATAACCGGCGCCATGAATGAGCAGCAGCATGATCTCAATGTCGTCAGTGCTGCCCTTGCGAAGGTCAGCAAGCAGCCAAGCATCTGATGCTGAGAGTGTCTGAGTGTCAATTCAGAGGCCTGTGGGTCAGCTCCTGCTTTTCTTGAAGACCTGGTTGTGGAGGGACAGCCCCCAAACAATATTCTCTACTCCTATTCCTTAATTAGTCCTTTGGAAATTTGTGCCTGAATACTGTATACCACAACCTATTATTTTTTTTGGTAATGGCTTTAGTGAAATATGATTCATATACCCCCCAAAAAAAAAAGAGTTGCATGCTCCACCAACTGAGCCAGCCAGGTGCCCCAAAAGGTTTGGGTTTTGACAAATGCATAGTGGCAGGTATAAATCATGAAAATGTCATGGAATTCACTCGCAGATCCTTATATCATCTCTAGTTTTGCCTTTTCCAGAATCTCCTACAAATCGGGTCACTCAGTGTGCAGCCTTTTCAGACTGGATTCTTTCACTTAAAAAAATACATGTAAAGTTCATCCATGTTTTTGTATGGGGTGATGGTTCATTTCTTTTTATTGCTGAATAGATTAACAGGAGAAAAACAAGTCAATTTTAATATCATGCATATGTCCTGTATTCATGGGAGATACCCAGGAAAATGGAGTAATTCCTTGAAGTGGCCCAGCCCTCACCCTAAATGCTATCTTCAGCTAAAAACCAAAAGATTTTGGGTGGTGGGAAGGTCAGTTAAGAGATGTTCTCAGGTGAGCACAGTAAATGAGGGTATGGTTGTAACACAGGTTTAAGTCTGTGCCTTCTCTTCTGGTAAGAGTTTCATGAGATTTAGTAATTCTGTTCCTGATACAGAGGGAGACAGGCTTACAAATGGGGTGTTCCTTTATAAGTGTACATTTCACTCACCAAATGGCAAATTTACCCAGTTTTCAGAGATTCTTCCATGTCTGGCGTTTCTTAAAATTAATCAGCCCAAATATCCCTTGTGCCAAAGAGGTATAATTTGCATGGCATATTCTGCTTCCTTCACATGGATGCACTTAGTTTGCTTATGGATTCATTTATGGAAGGACATCCTGGTT
>NW_027398577.1:1628-3702 GCF_003265705.2 Callorhinus ursinus | reverse complement strand
TGTTTTTGGAGTTTATTATTTGTGATAGGTGTGCAGTACTGGCTGTCTCACTGTTGTTTAAATTTGTACGTTCCTAATGATGATGTCAAACATATTTTTGTATGCTTATTTTGTATCTGTATGTCTTCTTTGTCCAGGCATCTGTTCAGATCCTTACCCATTATCAATTAGGATGTTTGTTTCCTTATCATTGAGTTCTGATAGTCTTTTTTATTTTTTGAATACAAATCTTTTACCGGATTTGTGCTTTGCAAATATTTCCTCCCAGTTCGTGGCTTTTCTTTTAGTTTTCTGAACAAGGTCTTTCACAGAGCAAAAGTTTTTTTTTTTAAGATTTTATTTATTTATTTGACAGAGAGAGACACAGCGAGAGAGGGAACCCAAGCAGGGGGATTGGGAGAGGGAGAATCGGGCTTCCCGCTGAGCGGGGAGCCCGATGTAGGGCTTGATCCCAGGATCCTGAGATCATGACCTGAGCCGAAGGCAGACGCTTAATGACTGAACCACCCAGGTGCCCCGCAAAAGTTTTAATTTTAGGAAGTTCATGTTATATTTTTTTCATTTGTGGATTGGCTTTTGGTGTTGTGTGTTAAAGCTCATCACTGAACTCAAGACCATGTGGATTTTCTTTTTTTACTTTTTGTTTTTTGAAAGATTTTAATTATTTATATGACAGAGAGAGAGAGAAAGAGAGAGAGCAAGCACAAGAAGGGGGAACAGCAGGCAGGGGAGAAGCAGGCTTCCGGCTGAGCAAGAAGCCCGACGTGGGGCTCAATCCCCGGACCCTGGGATCACGACCTGAGCTGCAGGCAGCCGCTTAACCGACTGAGCCACCCAGGCGCCCCCTTTATTTTGATAGTTTTACATTTTAAATTTATCTACAATTTTGAATGAATTTTGGTGTAAGTTGTAAAGCCTGTGTCTGCATTTCACTTAATTCCGTGTGGTTTCTAATTAATAGTTTCTATTTCTGGGGAAGTCAGGGGATAATTGGACTCCATTTCAGTTCGAATTTCCCAAAAGTAATGGATTCAGCTGGACCCCAGAAGGGTCAGGTTCCTCCACGCAACTGAGTGCACCGCATCCTGCACTGCCCCCACCTCCCGCAGGGGGCGCCCAAGTCCCGCTCCGTGACCCCTGGGGGGCATGCGCGCTCAGCCCCCCTCCTCCCATGAGAGGACAGGTGTTCCAAGGCCTCAGGACCGACCCACTGTGCTGACGCCCAGGCTTCGGGAGGACTTGGGGCCTCAGCCACGTTCAGGAGCCGGTCCCCTCAGGACCCGCTGTGGAAACTTCGGGAGGACGTGGGGCCGTGTCCATGCTGACGGGAGCCGGGCCCCCTCAGGACCCGTTGTGGAGACTTCAGGAGGTCGTGGGGCCGTGTCTATGCTGACGGGAGCCGGCCTCCACAGGACCCGCTGTGGAGACTTCGGGAGGACTTGGGGCTGCGTCCACGCTGACGGGAGCCGGACCTCCTCAGGACCCGCTGTGGAGACTTCGGGAGGAGGTGGGGCCGTGTCCACGCTGACGGGAGCCGGCCTCCTCAGGACCCGCTCTGGAGGACGTGGGTCCGCGTCCACGCTGACGGGAGCCGGCCGCCTCAGGACCCGCTGTGGAGACTTCGGGAGGACGTGGGGCCTCGTCCACGCTGACGGGAGCCGGGGCTCCTCGGGACCCGCTGTGGAGACTTCGGGAGGACATGGGTCCGCGTCCACGCTGACAGGAACTAGGCCTCCTCAGGACCCGCTGTGGAAACTTCGGGAGGAGGTGGGGCCTCGTCCACGCTGACGGGAGCCGGCCTCCTCAGGAACCGCTGTGGAGGACGTGGTTCCGCGTCCATGCTGACGGGAGCCGGCCCCCTCTGGACCCGCTGTGGAGACTTCAGGAGGACGTGGGGTCGCGTCCACGCGGACGGGCTCTGGGTCTCCTCTGGACCCGCTGTGGGGACTACGGGAGGACGTGGGTCCGCGTCCACGCTGACGGGAGCCGGGCCTCCTCAGGACTCGCCGAGGGAGGAGAAGGTGAGGAGAAGCCGCCTGAGCGGGGACTGCGGAGGGGGTGCGAGCTCACAGGA
>NW_027398577.1:0-1528 GCF_003265705.2 Callorhinus ursinus | reverse complement strand
GGGAGGACGTGGGGCCTCGTCCACGCTGACGGGAGCCGGGGCTCCTCAGGACCCGCTGTGGAGACTTCGGGAGGACATGGGTCCGCGTCCACGCTGACAGGAACTAGGCCTCCTCAGGACCCGCTGTGGAAACTTCGGGAGGAGGTGGGGCCTCGTCCACGCTGACGGGAGCCGGCCTCCTCAGGAACCGCTGTGGAGGACGTGGGTCCGCGTCCATGCTGACGGGAGCCGGCCCCCTCTGGACCCGCTGTGGAGACTTCAGGAGGACGTGGGGTCGCGTCCACGCGGACGGGCTCCGGGTCTCCTCTGGACCCGCTGTGGGGACTACGGGAGGACGTGGGTCCGCGTCCACGCTGACGGGAGCTGGGCCTCCTCAGGACTCGCCGAGGGAGGAGAAGGTGAGGAGAAGCCGCCTGAGCGGGGACTGCGGAGGGGGTGCGAGCTCACAGGACCCCGCGGAGGAAGGGCGCGCTGTGTAGACGCCGGGGCTTTGTGCGCGGTGACGCGGGGCCCCACGCGGTGCTGTGCGCGGGGCTGTCGGGTCTCCCCTTCCTGGGCTCAGATCCGCTCCGTGGTCCCGGGGTCTGTGTTTATGTGCCACTCGGATTCGGTTCCTGGGGCTCCTCAGCCAGGCTGCGGTCAGGGAGCGGACACACGGCAGTGCTCGGGCTCCCCGGGCCTCGACCCTGCGGGGTCCTCCCCGCGTCTGCACCGTCGGGATCGGGGTGGGGCTCCACCTCCGTCCCGAAGGTCTGCGTCTCGGCTTCTCCGGGCCATGCCGACGTGGTTGTTTGAAGAGTAATCAACTCTGCGGGAAACCCGTCACCGCAGCGCAGATCCTCTCTCTCCACACTCAGACCCCAGCTGGCATCTCCTCGCCTGACGCAGGGTGCTTCAGGGCGTTTTACCCCCGACGGGGACACTGTCCCGCGGAACCACCACAGAACCCTAAGTAAGGACGACATCCTGGTGTCCACGTTATAACCCAGGCCACGGGCCCACTTCCCCTGACGCCACCTGCCCCACGGTCTGAAGGGTCCTTTCCATTCGGATCCAGTTCTTTCTGGACCTGCTCCCGACACGCTGCCTTATTTGGGTGACCTTGGTGGATGTAAAGAGCGTGATGGTTCCAGTCTGGGTGGACGATCGTGGCTTGTAACGGGGGCTGTTTTCAGTGTCCGTCCACGTCGTGACCTGCATCGGTCCCTCATTCCCGTTTTCACTGTGACTAAACATAGTCACAGTTACCCCTCAAAAAGTGTCAGGTGTACAGTTCTCGGCCTTAGCTGAGTTCCCACGGTGGCACCTCATTCTCCAGAACTTCTTCCTTCTCCCCGAGGGCGACTCTGTATGCAGGAGACACCAGTTCCCCATCCCCCTTCCCCTCGGCCCCTGCAGGCACATTCTACTGTGTGTCTCGGGACACTTCATGTAAGTGGGACCACAGGGCGTCTGTCCTTCTGTGACTGGCTGATGTCACTCAGCGTGATGACTTCCAGCTTCATGCGTGTTGTCGCCTGTGTCAGAG
>NW_027398576.1:0-10801 GCF_003265705.2 Callorhinus ursinus | reverse complement strand
ACTGTCTTGATGATGACAGCTTTGTAATAGAGCTGGAAGTCCGGAATTGTGATGCCGCCAGCTTTGCTTTTCTTTTTCAGTATTCCTCTGGCTATTCGGGGTCTCTTCTGGTTCCATAAAAATTTTAGGATTATTTGTTCCATTTCTTTGAAAAAAGTGGATGGTATTTTGATGGGGATTGCATTGAATGTGTAGATTGCTCTAGGTAGCATTGACATCTTCACAATGTTGATTCTCCCAATCCATGAGCATGGAACGTTTTTCCATTTCTTTGTGTCTTCTTCAATTTCTTTCCTGAGTATTTTATAGTTTTCTGAGTACAGATCCTTTGCCTCTTTGGTTAGATTTACTCCTAGGTATCTAATGGTTTTGGGTGCAATTGTAAATGGGATAGACTCCTTGATTTGTCTCTCTTCTGTCTTGTTGTTGGTGTATAGGAATGCCACTGATTTCTGTGCATTGATTTTATATCCTGCTACTTTACTGAATTCCTGTATGAGTTCTAGCAGTTTTGGGGTGGAGTCTTTTTGGTTTTCCACGTACAGTATCATATCATCTGCAAAGAGTGAGTGTTCGACTTCCTCTTTGCCGATTTGGATGCCTTTGATTTCTTTTTGTTGTCTGATTGCTGTGGCTAGGACTTCTAATACTATGTTGAATAGCAGTGGTGAGAGTGGACATCCCTGCCGCGTTCCTGACCTTAGGGGAAAGGCTCTCAGCCTTTCCCCATTGAGAGTGATACTCGCTGTAGGTTTTTCATAGATGGCTTTTATGATATTGAGGTATGTACCCTTTATCCCTATACTCTGAAGAGTTTTGACCAAGAAAGGATGTTGTACTTTATCAAATGCTTTTTCTGCATCTATTGAGAGGATCATATGATTCTTGTTCTTTCTTTTGTTAATGTATTGTATCACGTTGATTGTTTGTCCTGGAAGGTTTTGATCTCTCCTTCTATTTTCAATGACAGCCTAGCTGGATATAGTATTCTTGGCTGCATATTTTTCTCGTTTAGTGCTCGAAGATATCTTGCAAGTCCTTTCTGGCCTGCCAGGTCTCTGTGGATATGTCTGTTGCCAATCTAATGTTTCTACCATTGTAGGTTACATATCGCTTCTTCCGAGCTGCTTTCAGGTTTTTCTCTTTGTCTCTGAGACTCGTAAGTTTTACTATTAGATGTCGGGGTGTTGACCTATTATTATTGATTTTGAGAGGGGTTCTCTGTGTCTCCTGGATTTTGATGCCTGTTTCCTTCCTCACATTAGGGAAGTTCTCTGCTGTTATTTGCTCTGATATACCTTCTGCCCCTCTCTCTCTTTCTTCTTCTTCTGGGATCCCAATTATTCTAATGTTTTATCTTATCGTATCATTTATCTCTCGAATTCTGCCCTCGTGATCCTGTAGTTGTTTCTCTCTCTTTTTCTCAGCCTCTTTATTTTCCATCATTTGGTCTTCTATATCGCTGAGTCTCTCTTCTGCCTCATTTATCCTAGCAGTTAGTGCCCCCATTTTTGATTGCACCTCATCAATAGCCTTTTTGATTTTGACTTGGTTAGATTTGAGTTCTTTTATTTCTCCAGAAAGATTTCTCTAGTAACTTCCACACTTTTTCAAGCCCAGCTAGTATCTTTAAAGTCATGATTCTGAACTCTAGGTCCGACATCGTACTAATGTCCGTATTGAGTAGGTCCCTGGCTGATGGTACTACCTCTTGTTCTTTTTGCTGAGGTGATTTTTTTCGTCTTGTCATTTTGTCCAGAGGAGAATAGATGAATGAGAGAACAAAATGCTAACAGGTTAACAATGTCCCCAGCAAATATACTGTATATAAATCAGAAAAGACCTGAAACCAGGGGAAAAGAAAGGGAAGGAAAGAAAAAAGAAACAGAAAAAAAGAAAGAAAAAGAAAGATAAAAACAAAAACAGAACAATACAAAAAAAGCAGAGTATGATCAACTATGATCAGGCTAGTGCATAGATCAGTGCCACACACTAGATTTTGGGCGTATTTTGTTCTGTTAAAAAAAAGTGCCTCCTAAAATTTTAAAGAAAGAAAGACATATATGTACAAAATAGGGTTGATACAATGAAGGGATGGAAGATGACTGTAAATATGAAAATTATAAAAGATTTTATAAAAGGAATTGATAAGGGAAGTTGTTTGAAAAAAGAAAGAAGATTAAAAAAAAAAAGAAAAAAGGGAGAGAATGTGATCAGGCAGGAGACTAGAACAAAGCTATACACTAGTGATTTAGGGTATATTTTGATCTGTTAGAAGAAACTGTATCTCAAAATTTTAAAGAGAGAACAACTTATATATATATATGCCAAAAATAAGGGTAACTACCATGAAGGGATAAAATATGACTCTAAAAATGAAAAATAAAAAATGTTTTTTTTAAAAAAGGGATTGATAAGATGTTGGTTGAAAAAGGGAAAAAGAAAAATTTAAAAAAAAGTTAAAAAAATTAACTTTGATGAACTAATGAATATGGTAAAAAAAAGCCATGAATTCTATGTGCAGTATTCCCCTCGCGCTGGAGTTCTACCGTTCTCCTTGATCGGTAAACTTGGTTTTGGCTTGCTGGCTGTTCATGCTGATCTTCTGGGCGAGGGGCCTGTTGCTGTGGTTTCCAAATGTCTTTGCCGAGGCTGAATTGCCCCGCCCTTGTCGGTCCGGGCTAAGCAAGCTGCTCGGGGTGCTCTCAGGAGCTTTTGTTCCCTGCAAGCTCTCAGTACAGCTTTGGAGGACCAGGACGAAAATGGTGGCCTCCCAATCTCCACCCGAAGGAGCTGAGAACTTGGGGCCCCGCTCCTCAGTGCGCCCCCAGAGAAAAGTAGTCACTCCCGTCTCCCTGGTCTCCGGCCGCACTCTGTGCTCACCCAGCCTGTGACCAAGCGTTTGTATCTCTGGCACCCGACCCCGCGCGGAGTCTCCAAACCCAGCAGATCCCTGCGGTGCGTTCCCGCGCCGCTCCTCCCAGGGGAGGAAGAGGAGTCTCCCCGGCTCTGCCGCTTGTTGGGTCCCTGCTGGAGGAGCAGTGGCCCGACTGGGCCACGGGTCACAGTTCATGGCAACCCCCAGCTGAGAGCCCGCGCCTCTCCTCTGTCCCTGCAGCCAGCTTCCCTGCTCCGATACCTGGGAGCTCGGGCGCACTGAGGCACCCCCAGTCTTTCTGTGACCCCAAGGGTCCTGAGACCACACTGTCCCGGGAGGATTGCACCCCCCGCTTAGCCACTGGAGCAACGTCCCTCAGCCGAGCCGACTTATCAAAGTTCCGATTTTGTGCTCCGTGGCTCTATCACTTGCCAGAAGCGGCCAACAGAGGCCACCTCCCCCACCATCTATCCTCCCGAATATCGCCTCGGATTCACTTCTCCACACATCCTACCTTCCAGTAAGTGGTCGCTTCTCTGTTCAGAGAGTTGTTGCTACTCTCTTCAATCTCCTGTTGAGTTCGTAGGTGTTCAGAATGGTTTGATCCATATTCAGCTGAATTCCTGAGACCAGACGAAATCTAGGTCTCCTACTCCTCTGCCATCTTGCCTGGCTTCCTCAGAGTGGAGTCTAATGCAGGGCTTGAACTCATAATCCTGAGATCAAGATCTGAGCTGATATCAAAAGTCTTACACTTAACTCACTGAGCCACCCAAGTGCCCCTCATGTATAAGTTTTTATATAAACATTTATATATAAACATTTATTTTCAATTCTCTTAGGTTTATGCCATATACTGGATCATACGGTATCTCTGTGTTCAGAGAGAAGGAGTTGCCAAACTGTTATCCAAAGCAGTTCCACCATTTTACATTCCTAGCAGCAGTGTATGAGAGTTACAGTTTTTCCACATCCTTGCCAACATCTGTTACTGTCCATCTATTTTATTATTATAGCCACTCTAGGGAGCCCATCTTTATGTTTAATTTGCTTAGCAAAACTTTGCTCATGGTACTGGAGGCAAGCACCTGACTCCTGATTTGGAAGGTTCTGACTGTTTTGTTTTGTTCCCTTGGGGGACTTCACTTGCTGTTGTCCATTCCCACTTCCTCTTTGTGAGTTTTCATTCTGCATCAAACGATTCAGCTCCAGTCCTTGGAGCCTGGTGAGAGTCCAGTTGTAGGCAGGGTCTGCCCACACTCCTCCTGGGCCTGATGAATTAATGCTTCCCATGCATTTTTTTTAAGATTTTTATTTATTTATTGAGAGAGGGAGAATGATAGAGAGAGAGCGTGAGAGGGAGGAGGGTCTGAGCAGACTCCCTGCTGAGCAGGGAGCCCGAAGCGGGACTCGATCCTGCGACTCCAGGATCATGACCTGAGCCGAAGGCACTCGCTTAACCAACTGAGCCACCCAGGTGCCCCTCCCCTGCACATTTTTTTTAAACCTTTTTAATTTTTTTAAAAGATTTTATTTATTTATTCATGAGAGACAGAGAGGCAGAGGGAGAAGCAGGCTCCCAAGGAGCAGGGAGCCTGATACAGGACTCGATTCCAGGACCCTGGGATCATGACCTGAGCCAAAGGCAGACGCTTAACCATCTGAGCCACCCAGGTGCCCTCCCCTGCACATTCTTGTCCTGTGTTGTCACCTGCCCTGTACAGCATGGAGGCATTAAATGAAAATGTTTAACTCTTTTTAATTAAAAAAAATTTTTTTTCTGAATCAATAAGGAATTTACCCCCTTCTACTGTCTTGCCCCTCTCCTAGTTATATAGTTTAACATTGATTTTTTTCCCCTCGTTCTAGGCATATAAAGTACTTGTAGCTCTCTTTTTAATGACAAATCAATTCCAACACCTTACTGTTACAGACTTGGGAGAGCAGTTGAGTTTAATGCTCTCGTTCTGTCTTTCTGTTTATAAAGCTTGAGACAACCAAAAAAATAAAAATAAATAAAAAGCTCGAGTCAACCGTGATTGATGGAGGACATTACTGAGAGAAGTTAGCACCATTTTGATTTATTTTGTTTACTTTGAAAACAGTTTTCTCACTTGTCAAATTAATTATGAGAAACGAATGTGGAACCGTTGGGGAGGAAGAGCAGAGAAAGCCAAGGTTCAGAGTCCCCTCCTCAGCTGAGGATGGCCCCTGCAGGGCCAGCCCCTTGCCTTCTGACCTGCGCCAGGATGTGAGCAGTGGCTGGGGTGGGGCTGGGGGCCCTGACTCCTCCCTGGGCTGTGTGGGGTCAGGAGGTGCTGGGGCCGCAGAGAAAAAGCTTTTGTGTAATTATTTTGTAGTGCTTTAATTCCAATTGCCTCACCTCTGGTTCTTTGGACACCAGTTTCCTTGTAGCTCAATGTACTTTTCCTTCCTATCATGTAAATATCAAATATTGTAATAAAATATATGTTCTGCAATATCATTGATACCTCCCCCTCTAAATAGCATGCATTATTATTATTTTTTTTGATCGTGGCTGAATCCCCAGTGCCCACCTCTGTGCCTTACTAGTAGATGCTCAATAAGTATTTGTTGAAAGATACAAGGAATAAATGTCATGAAGATAAAACAGAGTGCACAATGCAGCATCCAATGTGATGGGGGAGGAGGGGTGGTGTGCAGGGTGGTCTCTGAAGAAGTGAAGGATGAGCAGGAGTTAGTGATCTGGGTGAAGAGGATCGGGGAGGGAAATTCTAGGAACAATGGAAATGAATGAAATCACAAAAGTGTACATGAAATATTCAGGACCTAAGAAGCTGGAGTCCCAGGGAATTCCAGCCCTTGGTGAGCCTGTCTTTTTCTAGCATCATTTTCTGCAGAGTAACCTATGAGCTTATGAGACAAGAGAGGATTCAGGAATTTGGGTGCTAGAAAGAATCTGCAAGCCTAAAGTCAGGGCACTGGTGGGCGGCTTCAGAGGGCTGGGGCCTGGATCCTCAGTCCCGTGACAGTATCTACAAGTGATCCCGGTGAGCCAGACTGCAGTGGGCAGTTTCCCTTAACTGTCCCAGTGAAGCCCCAGGGGTGGAAGGCTCTGCTCCTGTCTATCCTAAAATCCCTTCCCTGTAATTCCAGGACTTTGCCTTTGTTCTTTCTCAACCAGAAACAAGGCAAGGCTGATTCTTATGGCTGACTCAGCTAGCGGTTGGACTCTTTTGTTACTATTCTGCCACCTCCTTGGCTCGGCCCCTCTTCCTGGTGGGTTAAGTGCAGGTAGCTGATTTTGATTCTCTGGGGAGGAGGCCCCCAAGGCCATTCTTGGTCTCCTGGTGTCTGAGGGCTGCTGGCTGTCACCTCCTGTTGCCATCTGCAACACTTGGCTTCACATTTGCCTGTCCTATGTGCCTTTCCCAATTTGTCATTATTATTTTAGTGATAATAGAGAGACCACTGGGAGGAGAGGCAACAGGCTGCAGCTTTTACAGTTGATTAAATGCCTAAAGAACTAAAAGAGATGTGGGTTGGCGTGCCCCTTGCTCACCTGGAGCCTGTCACACGTCATCTTGCCTTTGGTTTCCTCTCTGCTTGGTGGCTCTTGGTAGCCACAGCCTATGTTACTTGCAACACAGACACTTGTTCTAATTAGGGAACCCAGCTTAACATTTCCCTTAGAGTAAACATTTTGAAAACAGACATTTGAAAGTATATAGCTTCTTGGGCTTGTGTTGGCTTGCAGAGCATGTTAATACTTCTTGTCATCAGTGGAAAAACCTTTAAAAGCACCCACACAAGTGAAGGTGAGTGCAGGCAGAGAGAGTGTGATGCTCTGATGGAGATGTGGTGAGGTTTTGGTAAGTGAAAGTTAACCTTCAGTTTGGATATCTCACAAGAGAGATAATAGCATGCATTTAAATTTGCTTCCTGGAAAATGCTCTGATGGATGGGATTTCCATTCAGTGGCTCACCTGGGCCTAACTATGGGATTTGCTCCTGGTAGAGACAGAGGCCATGCCCCTGCAGAATGTTTTCACCTTGCTCTGTGAAAGGGCTGATATGCTGGGTGCCTTCTGATTTCCTATGAGGTGGGCTACTATTCTTTACTGCAGCATGAGGGTGAGTGTCCTGAGACAGAAATGAGATGCTCTGAAATCTAACCACTCTCCTTATGCATAACTTGCTTTTTTGTAAAGTCTCTTCATTCATTCAAAATTGTCATGTTCCCCTAGTGCATCTGAATAATTGAAGTTTGACTGTAATTGCCATAATTCACAATTTTACAGCAATTTAGAAGAAAAACAATTCAGAACTGTGTGCTTCTTATCACATGGGAAGGTCCAGATGACAAAGCTAAGAATGCAGTAAATTTTAATTATGGTGTAGGACAGGCATTTGGTGTCTGGGGAGGTCGAGGCATGGCCAGGCAGATTGCAACAGTTAATGCGGGCCAGGGGGATACCCGGGCATTTGTTTCTCAACAAGAGGAATCAGAATGAGACTGTTTAGCAGCATTAACATTCAGGCAGCACCAAGTAGAAATTTCTAACCAGCTTTTGATGTCCACAGATGAGAGGAAAATCCTCATGGGCAAGAATGAAACTTCTGAAAGAATGGGAGATGAAAGAGAATTATAGAAAGGGCCCCCACATCCTTTGGGCAGGGAAGTCTTGTTGTACACAGATGCAGCTGTGCACAGTGGCACCATTTGTGGATGCAATGCCCAAAGCCATGGAGCACCGTAGTTCTGGTGCCCACATTGGCAAAGTGAGAGGAGCATAGCCTGAGTCACCGGACTGGCCTGGGAGGTGCAGAGGCAGCAGAAAAAATGAGCAAATAACTGCAAGGAAGGATGGAAGGCACATAGATATCAGGGAAGTATGCAGCCCAGCTCCCCCAGGTCTGTGCTGGGAAGAAGGGCTGGGGCGGTTTCAGAGCCACTCTCAAGGAGGGAGTCAGGCACAGATGGGGCCACATTAGCTGGCCTGCTGAGTGCAGGGCCCCAGGGCTGCAAGGTGCCATGGCAGATTCAAGTGTTGTGTGGGATCTGGGCTGCTGATGCTGGTGCAGGGTAGTGTGTCAGGGCTGCTGAGGGCCGAGGTGCTTAAATAGACTGTGGAATGCCCACCTTTTGGAACCAGGCCCTGAGGACAGAGATGAAAAAACCTTAGGCCTTGCTTCTCAAGTAGCTCAGAGCCAGGGAAAAGGACACATACAATATAAGATAGGAGCTTAAATAAAAACACATTTGGTGATAGGGATAGGCTTCATGGAAACTTAAGATTTAACTCACTGGGACAGAGCCCAGCCCCCATCTATGTATTCAGGGAAAGTGTGGGTAGCTGTCATTCCTGGACCCCACAACACACCCATAGGTGACCTTGTCATTCAGAACTGAATCATGGTTGCACTTGATTCCAAAGCTGGAAGTTTAACTTAGTCAAAGTTTCCTTACTTTCAGGTTTTTCTTTTTCAAGCCTGATGAGTTCAGATCCTTTTGTCCTTCCTTATAGGCATATGGCCGAAGTGAGTGAGTCTAAACCTTTATGTGTTATGGACCCTTTTAAGATATTACCTGTTCCATGCAATTATGTGTTTATGTGCGTGTTTGTGGGAAAGCTGAGACTCTGATGAAAGCTATAGAGTGAATGTGGGGGGGGACCGGGGTACCCTCAAGGGACCAGTGAGATGGGGCAGGGGGAGAAGGAAGCACATGGGAAATATGCAGGTAAATACTGAATTTTGTAAAGCTTATTTTTCTGTTTGGAAGTATACCAATGGCAGAAGGGGAAAGCCTAGTCTTGAACAAAAACAATTTCTTTCTCCTTTCCCAGGCCAAGTCTCAGGAAGGGCTGGAGGGGAGATTCACAGAAGGGTGGAGGGACTACAGGGGCTGGGAGTGGGTTGGGGGAGGAAGCAGCCCACACACCAAGGACAGGGGTGTGGAAGGGAACAGGCCCAGCAGACCCCTGCTCATGGCCTGAGGACAGTCCACTGTCTGATGGGTCAGGGGGTCCGGATCAATGGACTAAGGGTGTGGGCCTTGGACACCTTGGGTGTTGGGGCTTGGCCCTGAATAAGGGGGAGCAGAACAGAATGGCCGGTTCCCTGGGGAGTCCAGCAGTGGTGGGCACTTCATGGTCACATTTGCCTGCAGTCTGAGAGGCTCCCTGCTCCTTCCTAAGGGCTTCACTGCAGTCATGGACTCAAGTTAACCCCCAGGTAACCTCCCACCCTTGAATAAAGGGCAGCAAGCAGAACAGGACATCATGTGGGCCACCTACTGGGTGCCAGGCGAGCCAATTACCACCCACTTTGGAGTGGAAGTGCACCTAGATGAGAGGGTTACTCTGGGCAACTATTTTATCTTCTTTTTAAAATTAATCTTAAAAAAAATCATTCAAATAACATGTGATGTTTAAAAAATTAGAAAATACTGCAGAGAAAATGAAACTCTCTCATAGTCTTACTCCTCCAGGGATAATCATTCTGAACATTTTCGGGTTTAACTGACTGGACTTATTTGTGTTTCTAGAAACAGTTAAAAATCAATTACAGTGGGGCAGACTGGTTCCTGCTGTTCCTCCTGACAGCACATTCTGGGTTTACTGTCAGTCATGCAGCCTCCTTGTGTGATGGTGTGCAGGGCCCCATCAGATGTGTGTGTCAGAATTCCCTGCTGCTAGGCACTTAGGTTGTGGTTAGCCTTTCACTTTCACAAATAGTGCTGCAATGAACCTCACTGCAAGCTGAATTCCATTTCTAGGAATTTATTTAAAGGAAGCAATTAAGGAAAGATGCAAAGAAAAGGTATGTTTTTTTAAGGCTTTGGATGCATATCACCAAATTACCCGGACAACTTTTTGGCAAGCTCCTATCCCCAGCAGGTGTATATGAGTCAGAATGTGACTGATGACCTCAGAGGAAGATGCCTGGGGGTTTTGTCTTACAGGAAACTATTGCTCATATGTTTTTCAAGAGATTGCAGCTTACCTCTCCCTTATCCGGTGCAGCAGAAACAAAACACAGCAATAGCAATAAAAACAACTTGAAATCGGGCATTTAACCTAAACTTTTCCTCTTGCCTGCTGGGGATGAAGATCTGCTTTATTGAGTATTAAAATCTTTACTAGAGGTTTTACTTAGATTTTGGCAATGACCTCAAGGGTTACAACTAGCTTTCCCTGAGCTTGAAATTGTTATTTCCACAGGAGGATGGGGTAGAGGCTGTTGGAGCAGGCAGGTGAGAGGAATCTCCTCAGAGAGCTTTGCCTGAACCCAAACTACACGAGCCATCTGCCCTTCTGCCCCAGTCACCTAGGGCACACTGTGTCTTCTTCGTGCTTCATCCGTTGAAAACATAAACTCATATTAGACAGAAGTTCCAGTCCCAGCACCTAGAACCTTACCCGATACAGAGTAATCAACCACTAGACTGTTGAAAGAATAACTAAAATCCCATTCCTTCAATTGTGGCTTTGTTCTTTGTTGACCTTCTATGTCCTAAAGTAAAATAGGGGCAGAGAGTAGGCTGAGGAATGCCAACAGAGATGGGTGGACTTGGCCTTCTCCAAAATAAGTGTGAAAACAATCTGACACAGACATTTCTAAGGTTATGGATATTTTTCTTGCCTTTTTATTTATTTATTTATTTATTTATTTAAATTTTTATTGTTATGTTAATCACCATATATTACATCATTAGTTTTTTTTTTAATTTTTTTATTGTTATGTTAATCCCCATATATTACATCATTAGTTTTTGATGCAGTGTTCCATGATTCATTGTTTGTTCATAACACCCAGTGCTCCATGCAGAACGTGCCCTCCTCAATACCCATCACCAGGCTAACCCATCCCCCCACCCCCCTACCCTCTAAACCCTCAGTTTGTTTTTCAGAGTCCATCATCTCTCATGGTTCGTCT
>NW_027398575.1:1898-10805 GCF_003265705.2 Callorhinus ursinus | reverse complement strand
GTCTTGTTAATTTTAGTCATTCTAACTGGTGTAAGGTGGTATCTCATTGTGGTTTTGATTTGTATTTCCCTGATGGCAAGTGATGTGGAGCATTTTTTCATGTGTCTCTTACCCATTTGTATGTCTTATTTGGAGAAGTGTCTGTTGGTGTCTTCTGCCCATTTCTTGACTGGATTATTGGTTTTTTGGGTGGTGAGTTTGATAAGTTCTTTATATAGATTTTGGATATCAGCTCTTTATCCAAAATGTCATTTGCAAATAGCTTCTCCCATTCTGTTGGTTGTCTTTTGGTTTTGTTGACTGTTTCTTTTGCTGTGCAGAAGCTTTTTATCCCAATGAAGTCCCAATAGTTCATTTTTGCTTTTGTTTCCCTTGCCTTTGTAGACAGTGTCTTGCAAGAAGTTGCTGTGTCCAAGGTCTAAGAGGCTGCTGCCTGTGCTCTGCCCTATGATTTTGATGTGAGACAGGAACCCATCATCTTTCTTTCCTGATTGTATTTGAGCCCTCTCTCTTTTTTCCTCCTTTGTTTTATTTTATTATGTTATGTTAATCACCCTACAATACATCACCAGTTTTTGATGCAGTGTAAAAGCCCCAAATTAGTAGCAATAAGGAAATAACAAAGAGGAATGTGGAAATAAATCCAATGGAGACTAAAAGGACAAAAGATCAATGAAAAGAAGAGCTGCCTATTTGGAAAGATAAACAAAACTCTCTCTCTTGGTGAGTCTAGCTAAAAGTTTGTCAGTTTTGTTTATCTTTCCAAAAAAAGCACCTCTTCTTTTCATTGATCTTTTGTCTTTTTAGTCTCCGTTGGATTTATCTAACAGTCCTTGTTAGAATTGCTTACTACTACCATGCAGCTTGTGTACCACTGTTCACACCATAGTCCTGATGGACTCGTACTTCATTAGAAACATTTTCTAAGAAGTGCAGGGGTGGCCTTCTCTAATAGAAAGGTGCCATATAGGTTCATGGCCCCAGATCAGAGCCAGGCTTTCTGTTGGAAGTGACAGAAACAGGGCATGGTGAGCTTCATGACAATACCAGAGGTCCGAGTGACCCACTGGGTGTTGGTGGTGGGCAGGGGAGTGGGGTCTGTGAATCTGCCTCCTCAGATCCTGTGGAATTCGGGGACACCGTCCTGTCTGTTGAGTTGTGTGGAGACAGGTAGACAGTAGTCTCTGGCTGGTCACGAGGGTCGCACCGGACCGCCACCAGAGGGGCAGTGTGCGGTGGGAGCCACTGCTTGGTTTCCATGAAAACGGACTGGGGTTTGTGACTACAATTCCTAGCAGCCGCATGGGGAGAGGAGGGCGGTGGTGGTGCCCACTTCCTAGGGTTATGGTCAGGACTAGTCTGGAGCCCACTGAAGTCAGCCATGCCTGGCACAGAAGGCACCCAGTCACTATAGCGGTGGGTACTGTGCTTTCGTGGGCACAGTCACTTTCGTGCGGGCCAGCTCCCCCGCTGCCGCCTCCTACTTTTCATCATCTACATGTTCATGAGCCTCTGTTCTTGCCCCATGGCCTCTGGGATATTGCCCTCCCTCCATCTGGTCCTCCTGCTCTGCCCTGTGCAACCTGATGCCAGGGTAGCCTTCTCGAGAGGTAGCTCTGGCCGTGTCAGTCCCTGGATGGAACAGTTCCATGGATCCCCTGTGAGGCGAGGACGATGCCCTGCCCTGGAAGTGGCCTGCAGATCCCCAATCAGGAGAACCACATCTCCATTTTCAGCCTGGCCTGCCCTCCCCTCAGTCTTCCTCAGGGAAGCTCTCCCCACTGCCTGAGCTGACAGCTCTTAACTTAAAAATGAATATTTTGTTACATTTCTCAGTGCCTTAGCTCACCCTTGGCATGTCTTTCAAAACTGTTAGTGGGTTTTCAGCAGTCCCGGAGGGCTATCTGCTCAAGGAGGGGATGACCTGGGAGGGGCAGCCTTCCCTCCCACCTCCCTCAGCATGTCCTTGAGCCCTGGAGCCAGCTGTCCCACTGAGGGATGAGGGACCCGAGCCAGCCCATCCTGAGCCCAGGCTCCGTGTCAGCTGTGTAGACTGATGTTTGCCAGGAGCGGTGGGTAGCTGGCATAGGCCAGGAGCAGGCGGTTTCTCCTTCTCATTCCTCCACCCCCCTCCCTCCCAGAGGTAGCTCCGAGCAGCCTCCAAACCTTGCATCTCGAAATCCCTTGACCTGTGCCTCCTGCCTTCAGCTGGTGACCTTGGTGGTTTCCCTTTGCTTCAGCCTCCCATACCGGCTCCCACGGCAGGTCCTGGATCAGGGGAGGGGTCACACCGTTGTCTGTGGTTGGTCCTCTTCCTGTCCCGCACTGAGCCATCCCACCTTTGCGTCTTCCATGTATGGGCTTGGAAGCAGCCCATCCACAGGGAACCTATTTGCCCCATGGATCCAGGTAACGACCATTGAATTAGAGATCCAGGATCTGTCACAAACCTGCTCTGAAACCTGTCCCACACTCTGTGACCATCTCACACTAAAACAGACAGAGTAATAGCCCCCTGGACTGGGAAGTGGCATCTGTCTCTACTTAAACTCTTGAATGCATAGGTGCCGAGCCTGGACAGAAAGGGACCATGGCTCCTGTGGGCTAGGATTAACAGGTAAAGGATAAGAACTCTGAAATTTGAATTCGAGGCACGGAGTGAATAATTATTTTAGAGTAAATACTCCCAAGTAGGGCTTATGAACTCTGCACAGCAAAAGCTTTTTCAAATAGTTAACTGAAAGAAAAATCTTTTTTTTAAATTTTTAATTTTAATTCCAGTAGAACTAACATACACTGTTATTTTAGTTTCAGGTGTATAATTGACTGATTCAGTAATTCTATATATTCCTCAGTGCTCCTCAGGAAAATTGCTCTCAATCCCCTTCATCTGTTTCACTCATCCCTCCATCTACCTGCACTGTGGTCACCATCCATTTGTTCTCTATTGTTAAGAATCTGTATTTTGGTTTGTCTCTTTTTTCTCTTTATTTAAGTATGTTTCTTAAATGCTACATAAGAGTGACATCATATGCTATTGTTTTTCTCTGACTGACTGATTTCACTTAGGATAACACCCTCTAGCTCCATCCGTGTGGCTGCAAATGGCAAGATCCCATTCTTTTAATGGCTGAGTAGTATTCCACTGTGTGTGTGTGTGTACACACATCTATCAACTCATTTATCACTTTATCAACAGACACTTGAGTTGCTACCAGATTGTGATATTGTAAATAATGTTGCAAGAAACATAGGGGTGCATGTATTCTTTGGAGTTATTGTGTTCATATTCTTTAGGTAAACACCCAGTAGTGTAAATGCTGGATCATAGGGTAGCTCTGTTTTTAACATCTTGAGGAACCTCCGTACCGTTTTCCAGAGTGACTGCACCAGTTTGCATTCCCACCCACAGTGCACGAGTGTTCCCCTTTCTCCGCATCCTCCCAACCCCTGTTGTTTCTTGTGCTGTTGACGTTGGCCATTCTGACAGTATGAGGTAATATCTCATTGTACTTTTGATTTGCATTTTCCTGATGATGGGTGATGATGAACATCTTTTTTTTTAAAGATTTTATTTATTTATTTGACAGAGAGAGACACAGTGAGAGAGGGAACACAAGCAGGGGGAGTGGGAGAGGTAGAAGCAGGCTTCCCGCGGAGCAGGGAGCCCGATGCGGGGCTCGATCCCAGGACCCTGGGACCATGACCTGAGCCGAAGGCAGACGCTTAACGACTGAGCCACCCAGGTGCCCCGATGATGAGCATCTTTTCATGTGATTGTTGGCCATCTGTATTTCTTCTTTGGAGAAATGTCTGTTCATGTTTTCTGCCTATTTTTTAACTGGATTAATTGGTTTTGGGGTGTTGAGTTGTATCAGTTCTCTATATATTGGACACTATCCCTTTATTGCGTATGAGGTTTGCAAATACCTTCTCCCTTTCAGTAGGTTGTCTTATTATTACTACTTTTTCATTGTTCTTCTGTTGTGAGGAAACTTTTTATTTTGATGTAGTCTCAATAGTTTATTTTTGCTTTGGTTTCCTTTGCCTCAGGAGATAGTCTAGAAAAATGTTGCTATGGTCCATACCAAGAAGTTACAGTCTGTGCCCTCTTGTAGGATTTTTATGGTTTCAGGTCTCACATTGAGGCCTTGCAACTGTTTTGAGTTTATTTGTCTGTATGGTGTAAGAAAGTGGTCTAATTTCATTCTTTTGTGCATAGCTGTCCAGATTTCCCAACACTTTTGCTGTAGAGACTGTCCTTTTGCCTTTCGATATTCTTGCCTGCTTTGTGGAAGATTAATTGACCACATAACTGTGGGTTTATGTCTGAGCTTTCTGTCCTTTTCCCATGGTCACTGTGTCTATTTTTGTGCCAGGACCATACTGTTAGGATGACTACAGCTTGTAGTATCTCTTGAAATCTGGAATTGTGACTCTTCCAGCTTTGTTTTTATTTTTTAGGATTGCCTTAGCTGTCCAGTAGCTTTTGTGGTTCCATCCAAATTTTTAGATTGTTTTTTGAGTTCTCTTTGTTTAACTTATAGAATATCATTAGTTTCAGATGTAGTGTTCAATAATATATTAGTTGTGTATGACACCCAGTGCTCATTCCTTCACGTGCTCTCCTTAATGGCCATCACCCAGTTAGCCCATCTCCCCATCCTCCTCCCTTCCCGCAACCATCAGTTTGTTTCTATAGTTAGGAGTCTCTCATGGTTTTTCTCTGTGATGACATCCCATTCAGTTTTCCCTCTCTTCCCCCATGATCCTCTGTGCTGTTTCTTGTATTTCCCATATGAGCAAAACCATATGACAATTGTCTTTCTCGGATAGACTTATTTTGCTCAGCATAATACCCTCCAGTTCCATCCAGGTCGATGTGATGGTAGGTTTTCATCCTTTCCGATGGCTGAATAATATTCCATCATAGATATACACCACACCTTCTTATCCATTCATCTCTCCGTGGACATCTGGGCTCTTTCCATATTTCGGCTATAGTGGATATTGCTGCTGTGAACACTGGGGGTCAGGTGCCACTACTTTCTTCTAAACCTGTATTTTTTGGGTAAATATCCAGTAGTGCAATTGCTGGGTCATAGTGTAGCTCTATTTTTAACTTCTTGAAGAAACTTGATACCATTTTACAGACTGGCTGTACAAGATTGCATTCCCAACAGCAGAGTAAGAGGGTTCCCCTTTCTATGCATCTTTGCCAACATTTGTTGTTCACTGACTTGTTAATTGTAGCCATTTTAACTGGTGTAAGGTGGTATCTCATTGTGGTTTTGATTGTATTTCCCTGATGGCTAGTGATGTTGAGCACTTTTTCGGGTGTTTGTTGGTCGGTGGTAAGTCGTCTTTGTAGAAAGGTGTGTTCATGTTTACACACATGTCTTGAGCTAGGGTTACGGAGTGGGCCAAGAGCGTGGAAGATATGATTTGTTGAGGTGTAGAGACTTTCACAGAGGTCTGTTATGAGGGCTAGAATTAGGGAGATATCAGGCTCAGGGTTTGTATTCAGTACTGTATTAAATTATATCTAAGCAGGGAATGGCTCAAGGTTTCATCCAGGTTTCTCTTGCTCTAAATCATTTCTGGAGTTCCAAAATGCATGATTTCACACGTTGTTGAAGGATGAGTCCTCTGGTATTCCTCACATGTCTGAGCCTGCGGCTTGGGAGACAGGCCTCTGGGGGTGGTCCTTTAAGAACCCAACATAGAGTTAGGATTAGGGCCCAAGAAGTTGGCTGGTCTAATCTGCCAGCTTTGTGGCGAGCTTCCTGGAGGGCTGCTTTGTGGCCGTGGGAGAGGGTGAGTGTCAGGCTCAGGATAGTTGGCCAGGGGACTGACGAAAGTGGAGGTTTGCTGGGATGGGCTCAGGGGGACCTTCATATTTCTCCTGCTCTGAATCGTTCCTGGTGTTCCAAATGGCAGGAGTTCATTTGCCACCTTCCTGAAAACACTGAGCCTGACAATCACTGTGACCCATGCCCTCAACTCGGTCTGAGTCCCTGGTATTGGTTAGGTTTCCCCAGTCCAAGGGGCTAAGGAGTCAGGCCTCTGGGACAGACTCCTCAGAAGCTAACCCTCAGTTAGGGTTAGGGCATAGGGGCATGGCAGCTCTGAACTCCCTGTGCTGTGGCAGGCTTCTCGGGGGTCTGTTTTGTGGGCGTGGGTCAGGGTGAGTGTCAGGCTCAGGGTTTGCGGCTAGGGTGCCACTGAAAGTGGGGGTTCACTGGGATGCATTGCCGAATTCTCCTACTCTGAATCCATTCTGGATTTCTGAATGGCGCAGTTTCCTTCTGGGTTGCAGGCTGAGTTCTGATATTGCTTTGTTATCCCTAATCCATGGGGGCATTGGTGCCAGGCTTCTGGGAACATAACCTTCAGAAGCCAATCTAGGGTTGGTGTTAGGCACAAGAGGCATGGCTGGCCAGATCTGCTGGCGCTATGGCGAGCTTCTCGGGGGGCTGAGTTGAGGGCATGGGTCAGGGTGAGAGTCAGAATCAGCATTTGGAACCGGGGGGCAGTGAATGTGGGGGATCGATGGGATGGGCATGCAGATTTCCCCTGGTCTGAAGCATTTTGGGAGTTAGAAATGGCTCGGTGTCCCTGTGAATGGCAGTCTGTAATCAGAGGTCTGGTATTGCTCTGGTGAACCCAATCCCCAGGAATTTGGAGCCAGACCTCTGATTACAGACTCCTATTAATCAAACTAGGTTTAGGGCATGGGGCATGGCAGGCCCGATCTGCCTGCACTATGGCAAACTTTCCAGGGGGTTGAGTTGAGGGTATGTGTCAGGGTGAGTGTCAGCCTCAGGGTATAGTGGTCAGGGTACTTTTGAAAGTCAGGGTTTGCTGGGATGCACATGCAGATTTCTCCTGCTTTGAATCCTTTCCAGGGTTCCAAATGGTGTGGTTCCTTCTGGATGGCATGCTGATTCTTCCAGTATTGCTCAAATTTCACCTCTATGGGACTTGGAGACAGGCCTCTGGGGACAGAACCCTCAGAAGCCAGCTTAGGCTTTGGGTTAGGGCTTTGTGTCTTGGCAGCCCCAATCTGCCAACACTGTCGGGAGCTTCCGGGGGGCTGAGTTGAGGGCATGGGTCAGGGTGTGTGTCCGGCTCAGGCTTGCTGCCAAAGGGCCACTGAAATTAGGGGTTCATTGGGATGGCCATGCAGAGTTCTCTTCTTTTCAGTCCTTTCCAGACTTCCTAATGGCAGGGTTTCCTACTAGGTGGCAGCCTGAGTTTTCTGGCATTGCTTTGTGACCCCAATCCATGGGGATTTGGAGCCAGGCTTCTGGGGAGAGACACATCAGACCCTATTCCAGGGTTACGGTTAGGGCCTATGGGCATGCAGGTCTGATTAGCCAGTGCTATGGTGATCTTTCTGTGGGGTTGAGTTGAGGTCGTGGGTCATGGTGATTGTCAGGCTCAGTGTTTGTGGGTAGGGAACTAATGAAAGTGGGGATTCGTTGGGATGGGCATGCAGATTTCTTCTACTTTGAGTCATTTCTGGGGTTTCAAATGCCACCACTTCCTACTGAAGGGCATGCTTAGACCTCTGGTATTGCTCCGTTGTCCCGAATCCCTGAGGCTTTGGAGCCAGGCCTCTAGGGACAAACCCCTCAGAAGAAAACCTAGGGTTAGGGTTAGGGCCCAGGTGCCAGCAGGCCAGATCTGCCTGTGCTGGGCAGAGCTTCGTGGGGGTCTGAGTTGAGAGAGTTGTTCACTGTGGGTGTCAGGCTCAGAGTTTGTGGCCAGGGGGCCACCGAATATGAGGGTTCGATGGGATGGGCATGAACAGTTCTCAGCTCTGAATCCTTTACGGAGTTCCAAAAGGCACGGTTTCTTTTTGATGGTTAGCTGAATCCTCTGGTATTGCTCAGGTGACCACAATACCTAGGGTTTTGTAGCCAGACATCTGGGGAGAGACCCATCAGAACCCAATCTACAGTTAGGGTTAGGGCCTAGGGGCATGGTTCTCTTGATATGCCAGCAATGTGGCAAGTTTCCCAGTGGGCTGGGTTGAGAGCCTGGGGCACGGTGAGGGTCAGGCTTAGGGTTTGCGGGAAGGGAGCCTCTGAATGTGGGAGTTCATTGGGATGGGCGTGCAGATTTCTCCTGCTCTGAGCACTTTCCGGATATCAAAAAGTGTGGTTTCCTTCTGAATGGCAAGCTGAGTCCTCTGCTAATGCTCAGGTGTCCCCAAAACCTCTGTCGTGGGAGCCCCGCTTTTGGGGAAAATGCCTCAGAAGCCAACCTAGAGTTAGGGTTAGTGCTTAGGGGCATGGCAGGCCTGAACTGCCAATGCTGCAGTGACCTTTCTGGTGTCTGAGTTGAGGGAGTGTGTCAGGGTGATGTCAGGCTCAGGGTGTGTGTCCAATGGACCACTGAATTTGTAGGTTTGCTGGGATGGGCATGCAGATTTATCCACTCTGAGTCCTTTGCAGAGTTCAAAAAAACGTGGTTTCTTTTTGAATGGCAGGTTGAGTCCTCTGGTATTCCTCAGGTGTCCCCAATCCTGGGTTTTGGAGCCAGGACTCTGGGAACAGAACTCTCAGAAGCCAACGTAGGGTTAGGGCCATGGGGAATGGCAGGCCCCATTTGTTGGCACTGTGGCAAGCTTACCTTGGGGCCGAGCTGAGGGTGTGGGTCAAGTTGAGTGTTAGGCTCAGGGTTTGCCACCAGGGGGCCGATGAAAGTGGGGGTTAGTGGGATGATCATGCAGAGTTCTCCTGCTCAGTATGCATTCCAAGTTCCAAATGGTGCCGTTTCCTTCTGGGTGGCAGACTAAGTCCTATGGTATTGCTCAGGTGTCCCCAATCCCTGGGGCTTTGGAGCCAGAACTCTGAGGATAGACCCCTCAGAAGCCACCTAGGTTTAGAGTTAGGTCCT
>NW_027398575.1:0-1798 GCF_003265705.2 Callorhinus ursinus | reverse complement strand
TTCCGGGTGAGTGTCAGGCTCAGGGTTTGCAGCCAGGGTGTCGCTTATTGTGGGGGTTCCCTGGGATGGACATGCAGAGTTTCCCTGCTCTGATGCTTTCTGGAGCTCCAAATGGCGTGGTTTACTTCCGAGGGGCAGGCTGGGTACTCCGGTACTACTCAGGTGCCACAACCCCTGGGGATTTGGTGCCAGGCCTATGGAGACAGAGCCCTTAGAAGCCAACCTAGGGTTGGTGTTAGGGCCTAGGGGCATGGCAGGCCCAATCTATTGGCACTGTGGCGAGCTTCCTAGGTGTCCTAGTTGAGGACATGGGTCCAGGTGAGTGTCAGGCTCATTGTTTGTGGCCAGGAAGCCACTGAAAGTGGGGGTTCACTGGGAAAGGCATGCAGATTTCTCCTGCTCTGAAACCTTTCCGGAATTCCAAATGGTGCGGTTTCCTTCTGGGTGGAAGGCTAATACTCTGGTACTGCTCTGATGTCCTCAATCCCTGGGGCTTTGGAGCCAGGCCTCTGGGGACAGACCCCTCAGAGTCCATCCTAGGGTTAGTTTTAGGGCCCTGGAGCATGGCAGGCCCAATCTGCTGGCGCTGTGGCGAGCTTCCTGGGGGTTGAGTTGAGGGCGTGGGTTAGGGTGTGTTCAGGCTCAGGGTTTGGGTACAGGGGGTGGTTAAATGTGGGTTTTCACTGAGATGGGCATGCAGACTTCTCCTGCTTGGAATGCTTTCCGGAGTTCCAAATGGCAAGTTTTCCTTCTAGTGGCAGGCTGAGTCCTCTGTTTTTGCTCAGGTGTCTCTAGTCCCTGGAGCTTTGGGACAGGCCTCTTGGGACAGACACCTCAGAAGCCCACCTAGGGTCAGGTTTAGGGCAAAAGGGCATGGCAGGACCGATCCGCCAGCAATATGGCGCGCTTCTGTTACAGAACCTGGACTGGATCGCCTGATGGAAGAACCAAGTGGTACTTGGAGATCTTGGAGGATAGGAGGTTTATTTAATGCTGGTGGGCTCAGAGGAGAGTGATCTCCAATGGTCTGAGCCCCAAGCACAAACAAAGGGGCAATTTATACACTTCTACTTCTGCATACTTGGAACTTTTGGCATGTGAAGCGGGGCAGGGAGAAGAACCCGGAGGAGCTGTGGGGCAAGGACTGGGACTGTCTCACTGGCTCAGCTGGCCATCTTAGGACACAGATTTTCCTTATCATTCCATCCTTGATGCTCCCTTAAACACCTAGTTTAGAGGGCATCATCATCTTTTAAGCGGCGATAGTGAGTAAGGAGTAACTGGAGTCTGATTTTAGCAATTTGAGTAGTGATAAACCTAGTAAGGGCATTAAGAATACAAGGACCAAATGCTACTATGAGGAGAAGCAATAGCAGGGGGCCAATGAAGGGGGTGAACCAAGGGAACCATTGTGAGAGGGTATCCCACCAAGTTGTCTGCTGGAGTAATTCCCTCCAGCGATGTACTCATTCCTGTAATTGGGTCAGAGTTTCTTGGACCACCCCCAACTCATTAGCATAGAAACAACATTCCTCCTGTAAGAAGAGGCAGAGCCCCCCCCCCCCCCGCATGACCGTGTGTAGGTCGAGCCCACACCTGTTTTGGAGGACCACTGAGGCAAGTGAATCGAGTTGGTGCCGCAGGGCCAGGGCCGACTGAGCAAGGGCAGAAAACTCCGCCACGGGTTGTTGAGTTAACTCCTGGTACTGAACCTGAGACATCCCGAAACCACTGGCGCCGAGGGCAACACATGATGCAGCCAGCAGGCTCACAATAAGAGGGACGGCCACAGGGGAGC
>NW_027398574.1:0-10806 GCF_003265705.2 Callorhinus ursinus | reverse complement strand
GCAGTACTGCCCATGTTAAATTCCTGACTCCTCAGGATAAAGAGCAACTGTGCTAATACCATTTATGATTGTGAGGCTAAAAAGGGAGGATCAAAGTGAACATACCTGACCTTGCTCCAAAACTTCTTTAAAATGACTAAAATGCTATAGATGACATTTTATACTCTTCAATAGACTTGCCTTTAGAAAATTATACATAGGGTGCCCTGAGCATTTACGCCTACCTAAGTGACTTGTTGAGGGATGGCAGTGACTTAATTCTACATGAAGTACTTACCTCAATCAAAATTAGTTAATGATGAGGACTGTTGTGGGATCACTGGGTGAGGCCTTTAAGTTAGGGGCCATTTGGGAATTTCCCCCACTCGAAGAAAGGTAACAGTCATCCCAAAGAGAAACACCTGTTAGGAAGGTATACGTTAATACAAGGGTTTAAATTATTTTGCTCGTATACTCCCTAAAAGAATTCTGGAAACATGTGACTGTACCTTTCCCCTCATTTTTAGATAGACCATACCTAAAAATTTTGATCTGATTTAAATAGTTGCAAAAGATGCAAATTGTTCGATAGTAAATTGACAGTTTTTTTAAAATATATTTTTTAAAGATTTTATTTATTTATTTGAGAGAGAGAGAATGAGAGATAGAGAGCACGAGAGGGAAGAGGGTCAGAGGGAGAAGCAGACTCCCCGCCGAGCAGGGAGCCCGATGCGGGACTCGATCCCGGGACTCCAGGATCATGACCTGAGCCAAAGGCAGTCGCTTAACCAACTGAGCCACCCAAGCGCCCCAGTAAATAGACAGTTTTAAAATAAAACTGCTACATAACCCTTCTAAATGTAGCCAGTGTGAACCTAAATACCAGGCAATTTGATATCCTTCATCAATTTTTATAACTACATGAACAAGCTTTTCTTTAATACAAAATTTTGCATCCTTCCTTTTCTTCCTGAACCTGTATTTCCATAGTTCTTCATGAAAACTTATCCCAATATAACATTTCTTTATTCTGGAAAGTCTTTTCTTGGTCACCTATCAAACTTCTTTGCATCATAGGTACATAAATTTAAATCTAATTTTAAAATTTTGCAATAGCCATAAAAGTTAAAGTGTTTAAAAACTTGAAATTTCTAAATACAAGGTCATTATATATAGAAAACCGTAGAATTTACTCCAAAGCTACTAAGTACATCAAAGTTGCCGGATAAAGGATCAACATACAAAAATCGATAGTATTTCTAAACACTAGCAATGAACGCTTCAAAAATGAAATTAAGAATGTCATGAGAATAATATCAAGAACAAAACACTTGGGAATAAATTTAACAAAATACGTGCAAGACTTGTACACCAAAAACTACAAAACATTGCTGACAATGTTTATAGAAGACCTAAATGAACGGAAAGACATTCCATACTCGCAGACAGATTTAATATTGTTATAATGGCAATATTCCCCAAATTGATCTATAGATGGAGCATAATCCCTAAGAAAATCCCAGACAACTATTTTGCAGAAATCGGCAAGCTAATCCTAATCTCACATGGAAATGCAAGGGAGCCAGAATAGCCAAAACAATCTTGAAAAAGAACAAAGGGGAAGGACATTTTTTTTTGTTTTATTTCTTTTGTGTTTTGAGTTTTTATTTGAATTTCCATTGGTTAACATACAGTGATTCATCACTTTCATACAACACCCAGAGCTCATCACTACAAGTACCCTCCATAACCATCACCCATTTTACCCATCCCCTGCCCACTTCTGCTCCAGGAACCCTCCGTTTGTTCCTTATAGTTGAGTCTGTTTCCTGGTTTGCCTCTCTCTCTTTTTTTTCCCATAGGTTCATCTGTTTTGTTTCTTAAATTCCACATATGAAATCATATATTATTTGTCTTTACTGCCTGACATATTTTGCTTAGCATAATGCTCTCTGGTTCTATCCACATTGTTGCAAATGGCCAGATTTCATTCTTTCTGGTGGCTGTGTAATATCCCATTCTATAAATATATCTATCATCTATCTATCTATTTATCTATCTATTTATCATCTATATATCTCTCTATATATCTTCTTTATCCATCCATCAGTTGATGTACATTTGGGCTCTTTCCATAATTTGGCTATTGTTGATAATGCTGCTATAATCAGGGTGCATCTATCCCTTTGAATCAGTAATTTTTTTTTAAATCTGCATATGTCTTTAGGTCTAAAATGAGTCTTTCAGGCAGCATATGGGTGGGTCTTGTTTTTTATCCATTCTGACACCCTATGTCTTTTGATTGGAGCATTTAGCCATTTACATTTAGAGTAATTATTGATTGATATATATTTAGTGCCATTTTATTACTTGTTTTGTCATTGTTTTTGGAGATTTTCTCTGTTTCTTTCTAGTCTTTGTCACTTTTGGTCTTTCCTTCCCACTCAAAGTGTCCCTTTTAATATTTTTTTACAGGGCTGTTTTAGTGGTCACGAACTGCTTCAGTTTTTGTTTGTCTGGAAAACTCTTTATTTCTTCTTCTTTTCTGAATGATAGCCTTGCTGGATAGAGTATTCCTGGCTGCATATTTTTCCCATTCAGCAGGTTGAATATATCATGTCACTCCCTTCTGGCTTGCTGGGTTTCTGTTGAGAGATCTGCCAGTACATTATGGGTTTTCCTTGCAAGGTAGGGAAATGCCTTGCTGCTTTTAGGACTTTTTTTCTTTATCACTATATTTTACAAGTTTAACTACAGTGTCTTAATGTTGGCCTGCTTTTCTTGATATTGATGGGAGTTCTCTGTGCCTTGTGGATTTGGATCTCTATTTCCATCCCCTGATTAAGGTAAGTTTTCGGCTATTACTTCCTCAAATAAACCTTCAGCTCCCTTTTGTCTCTCTTATTCTTCTGGGACTACTATGATACAATTGTTACTACATTTGATATGGTCACTGAGTTCTCTAAGTCTGCTCTTGTGATCCATAGCTTTTCTTTCTGTCTTTTGTTCAGCTTCATTATTTTCCATAATTCTATCTTCTATTTCACTTATGTGTTCCTCTGCTTCTTCCATCCTTTATGTCATTATAGCCAGTTGGTTTCAAATTTCAGTTATTGCATTTTTAATTTCTGTCTAACTTTTTTAGCTCCTTTATCTCTGTGGTAAGGGTCTTTCCAGCTTTTCTCAAGTCCAGTGGATATCTTTATGATTGTTGCTTTAAGTTCTCCATCAGGCGTATTACTTATATCTGTTTCCATTAGATCTCTGGCTGTGATCTTATTCTTTCTTTTGGAATGAATTCCTCTGTCTTGACATTTTATCTAGGTCTCTGTCTTCCTCTGTGAATTAGAAAAGCCTGTTATGTCTCCTGTTCCTGAGAGTAACGGCCTTAAAATGGGAGGCCATATAGTGTTCAGGGCCTGGTGCTCCAAGGAGTGTGTCTGGTATGTGCTGTTTATACTCTGCTGCTATATTTTGGCTTTGGAGCAAAGCAGGCTAAAGCTCCAGTATTTGGGTTAGCCACCCTCAGCAGGTATCTCTGTGCCTATGCTGAGGGGTGGGGGAGGGAGATGGTGTCCACTGGATCTTTTGTCACCTGAGAGGCAACTCTGCAAATGTCACTTCTCACAGATGGACTCTAAGAAGAGTGAACAGTCTCTCTCCATGAGCCTTTGGTGATGCTCAGATTGTGCCATCCAACCCAGGATTGCTTACATGCCTTCTCTCCTGGAGTAGGGGAGTGCCATCAGGACTCTATCCTAGCCAAGCCTGTGGACCTCTAAAACTCCAGTTTTTGAGCCCCACTGGTTGCGAAAACTCATGAAAATCAGCCCCTCTTGTTTACCCAGCCAGTGGCTTTGAGGAAGTGTTCCCCTTGTGCATATCCCTGTGTGCTCCACTCTGCCTTGCCTGTTTCCACAACCACGGCCCCCTCCCCTCTGCAGCACCCATGACCCATTTCTCCCCTAAAGCCCATCTCCACACTTCCTACCTTCCTGAATGTGGCCTCTTCTTTCCCTCTAGTTGTGCAGTTTGTCAGTCCACAGGTCAATTTCTTGGCTATTCAGAAGAATAGATTTTTAACTATCAAATAGATTTGATAGTTATCTAGCTGTGTCTGAGGGACGAGGTAAGCCTAGGGTCTTCCCACTATGCCACCATCTTAGCTCCCCCCACACTTTATGATATCAAAATTTACTACAGAGCTTCAGTAATCAATTCAGTTTGGTAGTAGCATAGGACAAACCTACGTAGGATAGAATTGAAAAGTGGAACAGAATTAAGAACCCATAAATAAGCTCATTTACACTGAACTGGTTTTCAACAAAATTCTCAAGAAAAATTGATGGGAAAGAAATATTCTTTTCAACAAATAGAACAATTGCAAATTCATCCAAAAAAGGTGAATTTGGACCCTTATGTCATACCATAGTAAAAAATTAACACAAAATGGATCAAAGACTTAACTGTAAGAACTAAAACTACAAAACCCCTAGAAGAAAACGTGAGTAAATCTTCATAAACTTGGGGAAGCAATGATTTCTTAGTTACCACCCCCAAAATATAGGCAATAAAAGAAAAATTGGTAAATTGTACATCATCAAAATTAAAACCTTTTGCTCTTCAAAAGACACCATCAAAAAATTAAAAATAAGGGACGCCTGGGTGGCTCAGTCATTAAGCGTCTGCCTTTAGCTCAGGTCATGATCCCAGGGTCCTGGGATCGAGCCCCACATTGGGCTCCCTACTCGGCGGGAAGCCTGCTGCTCCCTCTCCGACTCCCCCTGCTTGTGTTCCTGCTCTCATTCTCTCTCTCTTTTCAAATAAATAAATAAAATCTTAAAAAAAAAGAAATTGAAAATAAAACCCACAGACTATGATAAATTATTTGCAAATTATTATATCTGAGTTGTATTTAGAATATATAAAGAACTATTATAACTTAATAACTAAAAAGATATGTAATATAATTTAAAAATGGGCAAAGGATTTTTTTCTTAATATTTTATTTATTTGAGAGAGAGAGAGAATGAGATAGAGAGAGCATGAGAGGGGGGAGGGTCCGGGGGAGAAGCAGACTCCCTGCTGAGCAGGGAGCCCGATGCGGGACTCGATCCCGGGACTCCAGGATCATGACCTGAGCCGAAGGCAGTTGCTTAACCAACTGAGCCACCCAGGCGCCCCTGGGCAAAGGATTTGAATAGACATTTCTCCAAAGATATACAAATGGCCAGAAAGCATATGAAAATATGTTCAATGTAATTGGTCTTTAGAAAAATGGAAATAAGGAACACAATATGTCATTATTTACCCACTAGAATATCTGTAATAAAAAAAAAGATAGATACTAAAAGTGTGGACAAGGATGTGGAGAAATTCAAACCGTCATGTATTACTGGTACAATGTTAAATGACGCAGCCATATTTTGGTAATCAGTTTGACTGTTTCTTAAAAAGTTATATGTAGACTTACTTTATGACCTGCAATTCCCATCAGAGGTGAAGTTGTGTACATGTTTTCATCTCTTGGTTCAAAAAAATCAAGTGATGCTGCTGTTATAAAATTCCTCCCACTTTATTTAGTTTAGGTGAATACTGTTTCTCAGCTTTCTCATCGATAAATGTTAAAATTGAGATAGAATTGGTGCTGAGTCCTGTCTTATTCTGGAAATAGAACACCTATAATACATATAATACAAACAATACAAATACTGGTACACATATACAAAATATCCAGGTATACTTGACAGAAATGTTCATAGCATTTTAAAAGGCCAAAAAGTAAAAATAACCCAAAAACATGTATCAATCAACTGATGAATGGATTTTTGAAATTGTAATAAATCCATATAGTTGGTATTATTTGGTCCCCAAAATACTGCAACATGGATAAAACTCAGTGAAAGAATCCAGACATGAACATATATTATATGATTCTATTTTTGTAAATTTTTTTAATGGCAAATAGAAAGTAGAGTAGTAGTTGCCAATGGCTGTGGTTGGTTATTGGAATTGACTGTAAATGGGCATGGGTTTTTTTTTTTTTTTAGGTTGATAGAAATGTTCTAACATTAGATTGTGATGATGGTTTTATAATTCTGTAAACATAATATTCATTGAATTGTACATTTAAAATGAGTAAACTTTATGGTATATGTATTATATTTAAAGCAGTTTGAAAAATACGTCCTGGGTAGAGGGATTATTATAATTGTTTGTATTTATATGTATTTTATATTTGGATAAATATTTATTGAACAAGAAGTATATATTTATTGGAAATATATCTCGAAGAGGTGACAAGGCCTTTTTTCCAATTCATATATTTCTAGATGATTATCATTTATTTCCAGAATGGGACAGAATTCAGCTTCAATTATATTCTAATTTTAATATTTATAAATTTAAAGGCAGAGAAATTCTGTCCACATAAAATGAACTGATTTAGGTTATCACTGGTGATGTTACCTTTGCTCCCAGCTCATGTTAAACTCAATAGAATGACTCGGTGTAAAATAAAACTCCTGGTAAGTACAATATGTTGAAGACTAATGTGATGATAATATTCTAGGAGTTCCACATGAGGCTAGGTCTTCAATGTATGGAAAATAGGGAGTTGTTGTTTAACGGATGTAGTTTCAGTTTTGCAAGATGAAAAAGTTCTAACAACCGGTTGCACACAACGATGTGAATATAGTTAACATTAATTGTACACTTAAAAATGGTTGAGATGGTAAATTTTACATGTGTATTTTCCTACAATTAAAAAATAATCTGAGAATCAGCTTTACACCGATTCTTTGAAGCAATAATGTAACATTAGTCTGTCTTGTGGCAAAATGCAAGCTCCTTAAGAGCAGAAATACTGTTTCATCTATTTTATTTATCTTTGCATCCCCTACACCTTCACTGCTCAAAGTGTGGTCCATGGGTCACAACATCAGGCATTGTCTGGGTGCTTGTTAGAAATGTACCAGCACCCCACATTTTGTGAGTCTACACATACATTTAATAACACACCTGGGTGATTCACATGCACTTTATAAAGTTTGAGAAGGACTGTTCTACAGCACCTAACTCAGAAATATCAGAGAATATTAAAGTTTGGCTGTTGTTCATGGATTAGAATCTTCTATTGATAGCTGCATTTAACTTCTTTGCTCTAGGATTGCTGTGAACTTTAGATTTCACCAATACACATATGATAGAAATAAACAGTGAGCCAAGATTTACATAAATTTAAAGTGGGATTTTTTAATCACCTTCTATCTGATTCTCCGTCCTGCACTTGGAACAAAACATAACTTGAAGATGGAACCATCTCTGCCACCCTCCCATTTTCTGTGACCACGTAATGACCTCTATGTGGCAGTATAACTCTGAGAAACGTGCGGAAAAGTCCGCATTTAGACTCCAGTTACCATTTCTCAGCTCTGAGGTGTCTGTCCCACACCCACATTTGGGGAAAAGACCATGGGTGAGACCTTTGATTACAGTTGGCAGAGACCCTCATAGCTTTTCTGTCCTCCTCCCTTCTTCTTCTCTCATCATTCAACTTCACAGGCCAAGCTTTTGCCAGATCTGGCCATATCACAGTCCTATGTACCCAACCAACTCCTCTTCCTGAACCTAGGATGCTTAACTAGAAAGGAACCAAGTTCAAATCCAGGACTCTTAGCTCCTCCTCCTAGGAGAGCACCTAGCTCGGGTCTGAGGGAGATGGTGGATGAATAGCCCTCACATGGAATCCTTCAGCAAGACTTCTCTTGAGTAACCCCCTCATGGTGTTTCCTGAGACTCATATACACTCCAGATATCACAATATTGAGAGTGGAGGATCTAGGCAGGAATGGTGTGTATCCATGGATACATGTCCCATGGTTGGAGAAGTCAACAATTAGTACATTCTCTGCATGTTAAAGATGCTCTACTATCACACAGAGCTTTTGTAGCTCTGGGCTGGGGAAAATAGTCATTGCATGTGCTGACAGGACAACAGGACATGGTAATTCAATGCTACAGTGGCTGGAAAAAGAATTAGTGTCTTGTATGTTATTGGACCTACACTTGTCAAAGCATTTTACGTTATCTCATTTGATCCTCAAAAGACTTTGCAACATCAAATAGGACAGGCAGGATTAGCCCCATTATATAGAAAACTAACCCAAATCTTGGCAAGGTTAGAGTTTGTAGCAGTAGTTGACAGCTGGGGCTTAAATTCACTCACTTCACTCATTCCTTGACCATGAGCAAGTAACCTAATGTCTCTGGGATGCAGTTTCCTCATCTGCAAATGGGAAGGAAAATAATTGTGTCTCGCCCACGAGGTAGATGGTGCATGTGAAGACTAGAGCATAGTGGCTTCCTGAACACAATAAGAGGTGACACCTTCTAGCTACTATGATTACTGACAGATCACACAGCTAATGGGTGATCACAATAGACCTAAGACTCAAATCATCTTCTTCAGGTTCTAAGTCCAATGGTCTTTTCACTTTGCAGCAGTGTGTGTGATTTTAGACACATTTCCAGCATCATCTCCTTCAGGAAGCATTTTCTGATCCCATCCTATTCCTGGGCGAGTGCCCGAACACTCTTCCTAGTTGCATTCTGTACATGATTAGCTCTCCACATTGTGTATGAATCCACTGATTATAAGCTGCCTCAGAGCTGGGATCATGGCTCCTTATTGGTCTTGGTATCACCAGAGCTAGATCATGGCCAGCACAGAGTAAGCACAGTGTTTGTTAACCTAGACTCCATTATGGCTTAGTGATGTGGATTTTGATAGGAAACAGTCTTGCATTCAATCTTTGCAGGCGAGATCACACTGTATCCCACTCTGCCTGTGTTTCTTTGCCCTTTTGTCTTTTTTAGCTCTTCTGCTAGAGGCCTATTTATTATCTCTGTCTATAATTCTCCAATTCTCATGCAGAGTTTGAATAAAATCACAGTTTAGCACCAGCTGTGTAGATTTCTACAAAACAATATGAAGCTTCCACTTGCTGCTGAGAAAACACACAGATGCAATTTATAATCAGATTTCAGGGGAATGTGGCACGTTGTTAAGGTTTCATTTCTGGCCACATAGGAGGGAGGAACTAAAAATGGGACTGCTAGAACAAAATGAAAATATCAGGTGCTTAAAAGGAATCGCGAAACTCAGACTTCAAACAACTAGATGATGCCACAATGGCCTTTTATTTATTTTTGCTTTGTCTATCTTTTGTGGGAAGTGAATTATGTTTGAGCAGATCAAATTCACTACAGATTATACGTATATGAATACACAAAGATATACACACATATATGGCTATAGATGTACATATGCCTTTGTTTTCTGGAATTAGAAATGTTCATCCTATGTAGGAAAGCCTCGACATACAAGCCCATCGTGTCATTTAATCAGTGTTATTACTACAAATAAATTACTCAAATTTCTTACTGTGATATAGTAAAGGTCATAATCACAGCCCATCGTCAAGCATTAGTTACTGCTGTTGTATACAACACACTGAAGGATGTGACCATTAGTCATTTATGAAATGGATCGCTATTCTAATAAATTCAGCAGTTTTAAGGAGGAATTTCGTAAGTTTAGGGCAGTATTTCAGGGCAACAATTCATTAAACAAGTATCAGCAATCTTTTTCTTCCATACTAGAAATCTTGTTGCTTTGGACAATATATTGAAAAAATAGCTTCTACTATTTTTGCAAGTCATCCATGAGAAGAAAAAACAAACAAACAGTGATTGCTCAATTTGAAACTTCTAAAAGGATGGAATATATTATTTAGAGCTAAATTAATATATGAAATACAAATAAAGGCTTTCTGGATTGGTACAACTATTTTTAAATTCTTCTATCCTTATGAGAATAATAATCTTGCTTAATTTAAAACATCACACCCCCTGCATTTCCTTAGTTTGAGAAAAGATAAGCAGTTTGACTTCACATTATTTGGCAAAAGCATGGTTAGCTGATGAAAGGTGTGATGTGACATGTTAGTCAATGACAGCCCAAGATAACCATGAGATCATCAGAGTAGTTTTAAAATCAGTTGGTAACACAGTCCCATGGCGAAGTCAAGGGATAATTTTCTCAGACACCTAATGTTTCAAAAAATGTTACACTATTAATTTTGATTATGGTCGTAATTTAACCTGGCCTCCAATTTAAAAATGATTACATAAAAGCATTGATTTGGTGTCTGAGACTCATTTCCTCAGAAAGCACACTGAGGTGAAATGAGCAGTTTTTAAATGTGCAGTGTACATTGTCTTCACTTTAGAAAAGAAGTAGGTAATACATTCTTCTCTTATGGATGCTAGCAACCCAAAGCTTTATTAGTTTGTCTTTATGTTACTATTATTATCACCTAATTTCTGATACTGGATTAGCTGCAGTATGATAAAAAAGAAAAGAAAGTTGTCTATTTTCTGTGAGTGACCCCAACAACCCTCAGTCTCAAGAAGAGAAATGCTGAAAACATTACCACCCGAGTTCTGCCATCAGGCCTTGAACATGCCCTTCTTTGACTGTGTGGTTAGAGAAATTTGCAATGAGAACAAGAACTGCTTGACATCCTTCTGGTGGTCTTTTACCTAATGTTTGCCCAGAAGCCAGATTTAATTTGAGTGATAGCTTCTGGGGTCTCAGTTTATGTAATTTTGATTGAGGTAAGAGCAAGATGGAGGAAGCACTCCAGGTTTAAGAGATGTCCAAGCTTTTAAGTCACGTGGGAGACTATCAAAAGAGTTCCATGTTTCAGGGGTTCTGGAAGGCAGGATTCTAGTCCAATTTGGAGAAAGGAGAACAAAGAATGA
>NW_027398573.1:0-10819 GCF_003265705.2 Callorhinus ursinus | reverse complement strand
AAGCCAACCTCAATTCTTTAAAACTGTCTGGTCATATCTATGTATGTCTCTCTCAAATATGACATTCCAGTCCCATAGGAGAGATGTGGCATCTCTCCCCTTCTCCATCGCATCCTAGGCTCTGATGGGTGCCTGGTGAATGGACTGAAGTACTATGCCATGCCATCCTATGCCTTAAAGATTGCATTATTGCCTTTCCATTTTTAACCCATGGAAAACCCTAGAAAAGTTTTACAAGGGGAAATTACTGATTTTAGAGAGAGGGAAGATGGTGGAACAGTAGGGGATCTATTTCATCTGGTCCCTTGAATTTAGCTGGATATCTATCAAACCATTCTGAACACCCATGAATTCAACCTGAGATGTAAGAAAATATGTCTGGAACTCTCCAAGTAGAAAAGGAACTGTTTTTTGCAAAGTAGAAGGTGCGGAGACATGAATCTGTGGGGAGATATATTAAGGGGGATCCTGCAAGCAAAAAGAGACCCCAAGAGTAACATAGACCAGAAAGAAACAGAGACATTCTACAGAAAGAGGGACTTCACAGGCAGTACAATGGCACTAAATTCATATCTTCCAATAGTTACTCTCAACGTAAATGGGCTAAATGCTCCAGTCAAAAGACACAGGTATCAGATTGGATAAAAAAGCAAGACCCATCCATATGCTGTCTACAGAGACTCATTTTAGACCCAAATACACCTCCAGACTGAAACTAAGGGGGTGGAGAACTATTTACCACGTTAATGGACCTCAGTATAAAGCTGGGGTACCAATCCTCATACCAGACAAATTAGATTTTAAACCAAAGACTATAGAGAGATGAAGAAGGACATTATATCATACTTCAAGGTTCTACCAAACAAGAAAATCTAATAATTATAAATATTTATGCTTCTAATTGGGGAACATCCAATTAGATATCAACCAGTTAATAACCAAAGTAATGAAATACATTGATAATAATGCAATAATAATAGGGGACTTCAATACCCCATTCACAGCAATGGAAAGATCATCTATCAGAAGATTAATAAGGAAACGGCTTTAAATGACACACTGGACCAGATGGACTTTGTACCTATATACAGAACATTCCATCCTAAAACAACAGAATACTCTTCTTCTCAAGTGCACATGGAACTTTCTCCAAAATAGATCACATACTAGGCCACAAATCAGGTCTAAACTAATACCAAAAGATTGGGATTATTCCCTGTATATTTTTATACCATAACACTTTGAAACTTGAATTCAGTCACAAGAGGAAATTTGGAAGTTACTCAAACACTTGGAGGTTAAAGAACATCCTACTAAAGAATGAATAGGTCAAAAAGGACATGAAAGAAGAATTTTTAAAATTCATGGAAACTAATGAGAATGAAAACACATCAGTTTAAAGCCTTTGGGATTCAGCAAAGGTGGTCCTAAGAGGGAAGTACATTTCAACACAAGACTCTCTCAAAAAAAATTAAAAAATCTCAAATACACAAGATAACCTTACACCTAAAGGAGGTGGAGAAAGAACAGCAAATAAAGACTAAACCAAGCAGGAGAAGAGAAATAATGAAGATTAGAGCAAAAATTGATGAAATAAAAATCAGAAGAACAGTAGAACAGATCAATGAAATTAGAAGATGGTTCTTTGAAAGAATTAATAAGATCGAAAAACTTTTGGCCAAACTTATCCAAAAGAAGAGAAAGGACCCAAACTCATAAAATCATGAATGATAAGGGAGAGATCACGACTAATACAAAGGAAATAGAGACAATTGTTAGAACTTATTATCAGCAGCTATATGCCAAAAAATTAGGCAATCTGGAAGAAATGGATGCATTCGTGGAAACTTATAAACTACCATACCTGAAACAGGAAGAAATAGACAACCTGAAGAGAACCATACCAGCAAGGAAATTGAAGCAATAATCAAAACCCTCCCAAAGAACAAGGGTTCAGGGCCAAATGGCATCCCAGGGGAATTCTATCAAACATTTAAAGAAGAAATAATACCTATTCTACTGAAGCTGTTTCAAAAAATAGAAATGGAAGGAAAACTTCCAAACTCGTTCTATGAGGCCAGAATTACCCTGATCCCAAAACCAAAGACTCCATCAGAAAGAAGAATTTCGGGCCAATATCCCTGATGAACATGGATGCCAAAATACTCACCAAGACACTAGCCAATAGGATCCAACAGTACCTTAAAAGGATTATTCACTACGACCAACTGGGATTTATTCCTGGGATACAAGAATGGTTCAATGTTCGCAAATCAATCGCCGTGATAGAGCACAGTAATAAAAGAAAGGATAGGGATGCCTGGGTGGCTCAGTGGTTAAACGGCTGCCTTTGGCCCAGGTCATGATCCCAGTGCCCTGGGATCGAGTCCCACATTGGGCTCCTTGCTCAGCAGGGAGCTTGCTTCTCCCTCTCTCTCCCTCTACTTGTGCTCTCTCTGTCAAATAAATAAAATCCAACCAAATAAATAAATAAATAAATAAAAGAAAGGACAAGAACCATACGATTCTCTCAATTGATGCAGAAAAAGCATTTGACAAAATACAGCATCCTTTCTTGATTAAAACTCTTCAGAGTATGGGGATAGAGTGAACATACCTCAAAATCATAAAAGCCATCTACAAAAAGCCCACATATATCATTCTCAATAGGGAAAACCTGAGAGCTTTTCCCCTAAAGTCATGAGCACCACAGGGATGCCCAATCTCACCACTATTGTTCTGCATAGTACTAGAAGTCCTAGCCTCAGCCATCAGACAACAAAAATAAATAAAAGGCATTCAAATTTCCAAAGAAGTAGTCAAACTCTCACTCTTTGCAGATAATGTGATACTTTATGTGGAAAACCCAAAAGACTCCACCACAAAATTTCTAGAACTCATATAGCAATTTGCCAAAGTGTCAGGCTACAAAATCAATGCAGAGAAACAAGTTGCATTTCATACACGAACAATGTGACTGAAGAAAGAGAAATTAAGGAATTGATCCCATTTACAACTGCACCAAAAAACATAAGATACTTAGGAATAAACTTAACCAAAGAGGCAAAGGATCAATACTCTAGAAACTACAGACCATTTATGACAGAAATTGAGGAAGACACAAAGAGAAGGGAAAACTTTCCATGCTCATGGATTGGAAAAATAAATATTGTTTAAAAATCTATAGTACCCGGAGCAATCTACACTTTTAATGCAATCCCTATCAAATTAACATCCACATTTTTCATAGAGCTGGAAAAAATAATACTAAAAATTTTTTGGAACCAGGAAAGACCCTGAATCACCAGGGGAATGTTGAAAAAGAAAACCAAAGCTGGGGGCATCACAGTGCCTGACGTCAAGCTATATTACAAAGCTGTGATCATCAAGACAGTATGCTACTGGCACAAAAACAGACATGTAGATCAATGGAACAGAACAGAGTCTCCAGAAATGGGCCCTCAACTCTATGGTCAACTAATCTTCGACAAATCAGGAAAAAATATCCAACGGAAAAAGAGTCTCTTAAATAAATGGTGCTGGGAAAATTGGATAGCCACATGGGAAAGAATGAAACTGGACCATTTCCTTACACCACACACAAAAATACACTCAAAATGGATGAAAGACCTAAATGGGAGATAGGAAGCCATCAAAATCCTAGAGGAGAACACACACAGCAACCTCTTTGACCTTGGCCGCAGCAGCTTCTTGAAAGATAGGTCTCTAAAGGCAAGGGAGACAAATGCAAAAATGAACTATTGGGACTTCATTAAGATAAACAGCTTCTGCATAGCAAAGAAAATAGTCAACAAAGCTAAAAGGTAACCTATGGAATGGAAGAAAATGTTTGCAAAAGACATCAGATAAAAGGCTGATACCCAAGATCTGTAAAGAACTTATCAAACTCAACACCCAAAAAACAAATAATCCAGTCAACAAATGGACAGAAGACATGAACAGACACTTCTCCAAAGAAGACTTACAGATGGCCAACAGGCACATGAAAAAATGCTCTGTATCACTTGTCATCAGGGAAAGCCAAATCAAAACCATGATGAGATACCACCTTACACCAGTAAGAATGGCTAGAATTAACAAGACAGGAAACAACAAATGTTGGCAAGGATGTGGAGAAAGAATGCTCTTACACTGTTGGTGGGAATGCAAGCTGGTATAGCCACTCTGGAAAACAATATAGAGGTTCCTCAAGATGTTAAAAATAGAGCTACTCTACAACCCAGCAATAGCACTACTAGGTATTTACCTAGAGATACAGATGTAGTGAAAAGAAGGGGCGCATGCACCCCAAAGTTCATAGCAGCAATGTCCACAATAGCCAAACTGTGGAATGAGCCTAGATGCCCTTCAACAGATGAATGGATAAAGAAGATGTGGTTCATATATACAACGGAATATTACTCAGCCATCAGAAAGGATGAATACCTATCATTTGCATCAACATGGATGGAACTGGAGGGCATTATACTAAGTGAAATAAGTCAAGCAGAGAAAGACAATTATTGTATGGTTTCACTCATATGTGAAACATAAGGAATAGTGCAGGGGGTCATAGGGGAAGGGAGGGATCACTGAATGTGAAAGAATCAGATATGGAGACAAACCATATGAGACTCTTGATTCTGGGAAACAAACTGGGGTTTGCAGGGGAGGTGGATTGGGGAATGGGCAACAGGTGATGGGCATTAAGGAGGGCTCATGATGTGTTGAACACTGGGTGTTATATGCAACTGATGAACACTACATCTGAAACAATGAGGTACTATATGTTGGCTAATTGAATTTAAATTTTATAAAAATGAGGATGATTAAGCGACCTCTTGTTCAACATCAGGTGAACAAACATTTGCATTATAGTGGCCCAGGAGAAGAGGGAAAGACAGAAAAAACTTATATGAAGAAATAATAACTGAAACCTTTCATATCATAGGGAAGGAAATAAACATCCAAGTAAAAGAAGCACAGAGTTCCAAACAAGATAAACTTAAGGAGGTCCACACCATGGTACATAATATTTAACATGTCAAAGTTTATAGGTAAACAGAGAATTTTAAAAGCGACAAGAGAGAAAAAAGTGATGGGAGTGGATCTTTTCCTTATTCCAGACCTTAGGAGAAAAGATCTCAGTTTTTCACCACTGAATATGATGTAGGCTATGGATTTTTTCATATAACACCTTTATTATTTGAAGTATGTCCCCCTAGACCTACTTTGCAGAGTATTTTTATCATGAATCAATTTTGTACTTTGTCAAATGCTTTTTTCTTTTTTTTTTACTTTTAACAATATTATTTTTATTTTTTAAATTTATTTTCAATTAGCCAACATATACTACATCATTAGTTTCTGATGTAGTGTTCAATGATTTATCGGTTCACATAACAGTGCTCATCACATCACCCGTGCCCTCCTTAATGCCCATCACCCTGTTACCTTATCCCCACCACCACCTCCCCTTTTACAACCGTCAGTTTCTTTCTCAGAATCAAGAGTCTCATATGGTTTGTCATATCTGATTTCTTCCCATTCAGTTTTCCTTCCCTTCCCCTATGATCCTCTGCACTATTTCTTATATTCCACATATGAGTGAAACCATACAATAATTATCTTTCTCTGATTGACTTATTTCACTTAGCATAATCCCCTCCAGTTCCATCCATGTTGATATAAATTGTAGGTATTCATCCTTTCTGATGGCTGAGTAATATTCCACTATATATATTAAGCACATCTTCTTTATCCTTTCATCTGTTGGACAACTTTATTTTTTAAATCATAACAGCAAAGTAATGTTTGTCAATTTGACAAATGTAAGATCACAAATAATTTTAATTGATGATTTTGAGAGGATTTTTTTGTTGGTGAAAACACAAGTACAGCTATTGAGAGTATTTTAGTGGCTATGATGAAATTTGATGGATTTGGATAAATTACTTCAAGAGATATCTTCTATTATATCTAGAGCTTTTTCTTCTGGAACAATTTTTCTTTTTTTAACTGTAATAGTTTTATACTTTTTTTAAAAATTCAATTAGCCAAAGTATAGTACATCATTAGTTTTTGATACAATGTTCAGTGATTCATTAGTTGAGTATATCAAGCATTGCTCATCATATCACGTGCCCTCTTTAGTGCCCTTCACCCAGTTACCCTATCCCCCAAGCCACCTCCCTTTCCACAACCTTAAGTTTGTTTCCCAGAGTCAAGAGTCTCATATGGTTTGTCTCTCTCTTTGATTTCTTCCCATTCAGTTTCCCCTCCCTAGCCTGTTGTCCTCTGCAATATTCCTTAAGTGAAATCATATGATAATTGTCTTTCTCTGCTTGACTTATTTCACTTAGCATAATCCCCTCCAGTTCCATCCAAGTCAATATAAATAGTATATATTCATCTTTCTGATGGCTGAGTAATATTCCATATGAACCACATCTTCTTTATCCATTCATCCGTTGAAGGACATCTTAGCTACTTCCACAGTTTGGCTATTGTGGACATTGCTGCTATGAACTTTGGGGTCCGGGTGCCCTTTGGATCACTACATTTGTATCTTTTGGCTAAATACCCAATAATGCAATTGCTGGGTCATGGAGTAGCTCTATTTTTAATGTCTTGAGGAACCTCCATACTGTTTTCCAGAGTGCCTGGAAACCAGGTTGCATTCCCACCAACAGTGTAAGAGGGTTCCCCTTTCTCCACATCCTCACCAATATTTGTTGTTTCCTGTCTTGTTAATTTTCTGCATTTATTGAAAGGATCATACAGTTTTTATCTTTTCTCATTGATGCAAAAACGTTGACTGTTTTGCAAATATTGAACAACCTTGCATTTTTGGGACTGCATCCCACTTAATTGTGGTGAATGATTTTTCTTAATGTATTATCATATTCAGTTTGCTAGTATTTTGTTGAGGATTTTTGCACCTATGTTTATCAGAGATAATGGCCTATAGTTCTTTTTTTCATGTGTCTTATCTGGTTTTAGCATCAGTGTAATATTAGCTTCATAGAAGGAATTTGGAAGTTTTCCTTCCTTTTTAATTTTTTTAAAAGGAATAGTTTGAGAAGAATAGGTATTAATTCTTCTTCAAATATTTGATAGAATTCACCTGTGAAGCCATCTGGCCCTGAAATTTTGTTTGTTGGAAGTTTTCTTATTACTGATTCAATTTATTTGCTGGTAATTGGTCTGCTTAAGTTTTCTATTTCTTCCTACTTAAGTTTTGATAGTTTATATGTTTCTAAGAATTTATCCATGTCTTCTAAGTTGTCCAGTTTGTTGGCATTTAGGTTTTCATAATATTCTGTTACAACCGTTTGTACTTCTGTGATGTTGGTTGTTATTTCACCCCTTTCATTTGGGATTTTGTTTATCTTGGGTCTCTCCATTTTTTTAAAAAATTTTGATGAGTTTGGCCAAAAGATATCAATTTTGTTGATCTTTTCAAAGAAACAGCTCCTGGTATTATTGTTAATCTGTTCTATTGTATTTTTAGTTTCTATATCATTTATTTCTACTCTAAACTTTATTATTTCCTTCATTTTGCTGGGCTTGGATTTTGTTTGTTCTTCTTTCTCTAACTCCATTAGGTTTAAGGTAAGGTTGTTTATGTGAGATCTTTCTCGCTTCTTGGGATATATCTATATTGCTATATATCTATATTACTATAAACTTTCTTCTTGGATCCACTTTTGCTGCATCCCACAGATTTTGACTCTTGTGTTTTCATTTTTATTTGTTTCCATGTAATTTTTATTTCTTCTATGATTTCTGGGTTGACCCGTTCATTGTTTAGTAGCATGTTATTTAACCTCCATGTATTTGTGGTGTTTCCAGATTTTTAGTGTGGTTGATTTCTAAGTCCGTAGTGTTGTGGCTGGAAGGTTGCATGCTTCATTTTTTTTTAATTTGTTGAGACATTTTTTGTGGACTAAGATGGGATCTAATCTGCAGAATGTTCCATGTGCACTTGAAAAGAATGTGTATTCTGGTGTTTTAGGATGGAATGTTCAGAATATGTCTGTAAAATCCATCTGGTCCACTGTGTCATTCAAAGCCATGTTTCCTTGTTGATTTTCTGTTTGAATGATATGACCATACAAATAAGTGAGGTGTTAAAGTCTCCTACTATTATTGTATTACAATTTATTATTTCCTTTATGTTTATTATTAACTTTTTAATATATTTGGGTGCTCCAGTGTTTGGTGAATTAATATTTACAATCATTATATTTTCTTATCTGTCCCCTTTATTATTATATAGTGTTCTGATAAATGAATTTAGTAAAGTTGCAGGATAAAAAATCAATGTGCAAAAATCTGTTGCATTACTACACACTAATAATAAATAGCAGAAAGTGAAATTAAGAAAACAATCATATTTACAATTGCACTAAGACCAGTAAACTATCTAGGAATAAACTTACCAAGGAGGTGAAAGACCTGTAGTCTGAAAGCTATAAAAACCATTGGAAGAAATTCAAGATGATGAAAAGAAATGGAAAAACATTTCATACTCAGGGGTGGAAGAATGAATATTCTTAAAATGTCTGTACTACCCAAAGAAATCTACACATTTAATGCAATCCCTATCAAAATGCCAACAGTATTCTTCTTTTCTTCTTTTCTTTTTTCTTTTTTCTTTTTTTTTTTTACTCCTGATTTTATTATTCAATTTCTCTTTTCTATTTAAAGTAGCCTTCAGTGGCTAGGAAGCCTGGCCTCCCAAGACCAGAGTCAGTTGGAGCTGGTTCTTGTTGGAAGGCGTTGGGTGGGGACAGGGATGGGGGCAGGAAGAACCTGCTCTGTTGGCAGTCTTGGGTGGAGAAGACGAACTGCACTTCACAGAGCCTGGGGTGTGGTGGGAGGGGCATGAGGCAGGAGCAGCAAGCTGGGGAGATGGGACCTACCTCAGTCCCCAGCTTCATTCTCTTCTAATGTTTCCCTACTGATAGCATTCTCTGCAGTCTTGGAGGCCTTCTTTTTTTTTTTTTTTCTTTTTCTGGGTTTTCAGACTTGCAGAACTCTGGAGGAGGGCCTTCAGCTCTGCAACCTGGACGTCCATCTCAGACTTGTAGAGGTCAGGTTCAAAGGGAGCACTAGTTATCCGCATGGGGCCATTGGGCATGAGCAGGACTGTAAATTTAAACTGGGCAACAAATTCACTCTCCTTCTCATAGAGAACATTAAATGGCTGCTGCAGTTCATGTTTGGTGCACTCCACCACACCCATCTGGGCCTTCTTCTCATCTTCAAATGCTTTTAAAATAAATGGCATGGAATCAAAACACCTTTCAACCTCACTGAAGAAGGCATGCGAAATTTTCATTTTCAGGCCATACTGTTTAGAAGAGTGTCATTTGTAAAGGGTGGTTCTCTCTCCTGCATCCTTTTTTTTAAATTTTTCTTTATTTTTTTATTGTTATGTTAATCGCCATATATTAATTAGTTTTTGGTGCAGTGTTCCATGATTCATTGTTTGTTCATAACACCCAGTGCTCCATGCAGAACGTGCCCTCCTCAATACCCATCACCAGGCTAACCCATCCCCTTACCCCCCTCCCCTCTAGAACCCTCAGTTTGTTTTTCAGAGTCCATCATCTCTCATGATTCGTCTCCCCCTCTGACATACTCCCCTTTTCTTCCTCTCCTGTTATCTTCTTATTTTTCTTTTTTCTTAAAATATGTTGCGTTATTTGTTTCAGAAGTACAGATCTGTGATTCAACAGTCTTGCACAATTCACAGCGCTCACCGTAGCACATACCCTCCCCAATGTCTATCACCCAGCCACCCCATCCCTCCCACCCCCAACCACTCCAGTAACACTCAGTTTCTTTCCTGAGATTAAGAATTCCTCATATCAGTGAGGTCATGTGATACATGTCATTCTCTGATTGACTTATTTCACTCAGCATAACACCCTCCAGTTCCATCCACGTCGTTGCAAATGGCAAGATCTCATTCCTTTTGATGGCTGCATAATATTCCATTGTGTATATATACCACCTCTTCTTTATCCATTCATCTGTCGATGGGCATCTTGGCTCTTTCCACAGTTTGGCTATTGTGGACATTGCTGCTATAAACATTGGGGTACACGTACCCCTTCGGGTCCCTACATTTGTATCTTTGTGGTAAATACCCAGTAGTGCAATTGCTGGATCGAACGGTAGCTCTAATTTCAACTGTTTGAGGAACCTCCATACTGTTTTCCAGAGTGGTTGCACCAGCTTGCATTCCCACCAACAGTGTAGGAGGGTTCCCCTTTCTCCACATCCCCGCCAACATCTGTCGTTCCCTGACTTGTTAATTTTAGCCATTCTGACGGGTGTGAGGTGGTATCTCATTGAGGTTTTGATTTGGATTTCCCTGATGCCGAGCGATGTTGAGCACTTTTTCATGTGCCTGTTGGCCATTTGGATGTCTTCTTTGGAGAAATGTCTGTTCATGTCTTCTGCCCATTTCTTGATTGGATTATTTGTTCTTTGGGTGTTGAGTTTGATAAGTTCTTTATAGATTTTGGATACTAGCCCTTTATCTGATACGTCATTTGCAAATATTTTCTCCCATTCTGTCAGTTGTCTTTTGGTTTTGTGGACTGTTTCTTTTGCTGTGCAAAAGCTTTTTATCTTGATGAAATCCCAATAGTTCATTTTTGCCCGGGCTTCCCGTGCCTTTGGCGATGTTTCTAGGAAGAAGTTGCTGCGGCTAAGGTCGAAAAGGTTGCTACCTGTGTTCTCCTTTAGGATTTGGATGGACTCCTGTCTCACGTTTAGGTCTTTCAACCATTTGGAGTCTATT
>NW_027398572.1:0-10819 GCF_003265705.2 Callorhinus ursinus | reverse complement strand
AAGCCAACCTCAATTCTTTAAAACTGTCTGGTCATATCTATGTATGTCTCTCTCAAATATGACATTCCAGTCCCATAGGAGAGATGTGGCATCTCTCCCCTTCTCCATCGCATCCTAGGCTCTGATGGGTGCCTGGTGAATGGACTGAAGTACTATGCCATGCCATCCTATGCCTTAAAGATTGCATTATTGCCTTTCCATTTTTAACCCATGGAAAACCCTAGAAAAGTTTTACAAGGGGAAATTACTGATTTTAGAGAGAGGGAAGATGGTGGAACAGTAGGGGATCTATTTCATCTGGTCCCTTGAATTTAGCTGGATATCTATCAAACCATTCTGAACACCCATGAATTCAACCTGAGATGTAAGAAAATATGTCTGGAACTCTCCAAGTAGAAAAGGAACTGTTTTTTGCAAAGTAGAAGGTGCGGAGACATGAATCTGTGGGGAGATATATTAAGGGGGATCCTGCAAGCAAAAAGAGACCCCAAGAGTAACATAGACCAGAAAGAAACAGAGACATTCTACAGAAAGAGGGACTTCACAGGCAGTACAATGGCACTAAATTCATATCTTCCAATAGTTACTCTCAACGTAAATGGGCTAAATGCTCCAGTCAAAAGACACAGGTATCAGATTGGATAAAAAAGCAAGACCCATCCATATGCTGTCTACAGAGACTCATTTTAGACCCAAATACACCTCCAGACTGAAACTAAGGGGGTGGAGAACTATTTACCACGTTAATGGACCTCAGTATAAAGCTGGGGTACCAATCCTCATACCAGACAAATTAGATTTTAAACCAAAGACTATAGAGAGATGAAGAAGGACATTATATCATACTTCAAGGTTCTACCAAACAAGAAAATCTAATAATTATAAATATTTATGCTTCTAATTGGGGAACATCCAATTAGATATCAACCAGTTAATAACCAAAGTAATGAAATACATTGATAATAATGCAATAATAATAGGGGACTTCAATACCCCATTCACAGCAATGGAAAGATCATCTATCAGAAGATTAATAAGGAAACGGCTTTAAATGACACACTGGACCAGATGGACTTTGTACCTATATACAGAACATTCCATCCTAAAACAACAGAATACTCTTCTTCTCAAGTGCACATGGAACTTTCTCCAAAATAGATCACATACTAGGCCACAAATCAGGTCTAAACTAATACCAAAAGATTGGGATTATTCCCTGTATATTTTTATACCATAACACTTTGAAACTTGAATTCAGTCACAAGAGGAAATTTGGAAGTTACTCAAACACTTGGAGGTTAAAGAACATCCTACTAAAGAATGAATAGGTCAAAAAGGACATGAAAGAAGAATTTTTAAAATTCATGGAAACTAATGAGAATGAAAACACATCAGTTTAAAGCCTTTGGGATTCAGCAAAGGTGGTCCTAAGAGGGAAGTACATTTCAACACAAGACTCTCTCAAAAAAAATTAAAAAATCTCAAATACACAAGATAACCTTACACCTAAAGGAGGTGGAGAAAGAACAGCAAATAAAGACTAAACCAAGCAGGAGAAGAGAAATAATGAAGATTAGAGCAAAAATTGATGAAATAAAAATCAGAAGAACAGTAGAACAGATCAATGAAATTAGAAGATGGTTCTTTGAAAGAATTAATAAGATCGAAAAACTTTTGGCCAAACTTATCCAAAAGAAGAGAAAGGACCCAAACTCATAAAATCATGAATGATAAGGGAGAGATCACGACTAATACAAAGGAAATAGAGACAATTGTTAGAACTTATTATCAGCAGCTATATGCCAAAAAATTAGGCAATCTGGAAGAAATGGATGCATTCGTGGAAACTTATAAACTACCATACCTGAAACAGGAAGAAATAGACAACCTGAAGAGAACCATACCAGCAAGGAAATTGAAGCAATAATCAAAACCCTCCCAAAGAACAAGGGTTCAGGGCCAAATGGCATCCCAGGGGAATTCTATCAAACATTTAAAGAAGAAATAATACCTATTCTACTGAAGCTGTTTCAAAAAATAGAAATGGAAGGAAAACTTCCAAACTCGTTCTATGAGGCCAGAATTACCCTGATCCCAAAACCAAAGACTCCATCAGAAAGAAGAATTTCGGGCCAATATCCCTGATGAACATGGATGCCAAAATACTCACCAAGACACTAGCCAATAGGATCCAACAGTACCTTAAAAGGATTATTCACTACGACCAACTGGGATTTATTCCTGGGATACAAGAATGGTTCAATGTTCGCAAATCAATCGCCGTGATAGAGCACAGTAATAAAAGAAAGGATAGGGATGCCTGGGTGGCTCAGTGGTTAAACGGCTGCCTTTGGCCCAGGTCATGATCCCAGTGCCCTGGGATCGAGTCCCACATTGGGCTCCTTGCTCAGCAGGGAGCTTGCTTCTCCCTCTCTCTCCCTCTACTTGTGCTCTCTCTGTCAAATAAATAAAATCCAACCAAATAAATAAATAAATAAATAAAAGAAAGGACAAGAACCATACGATTCTCTCAATTGATGCAGAAAAAGCATTTGACAAAATACAGCATCCTTTCTTGATTAAAACTCTTCAGAGTATGGGGATAGAGTGAACATACCTCAAAATCATAAAAGCCATCTACAAAAAGCCCACATATATCATTCTCAATAGGGAAAACCTGAGAGCTTTTCCCCTAAAGTCATGAGCACCACAGGGATGCCCAATCTCACCACTATTGTTCTGCATAGTACTAGAAGTCCTAGCCTCAGCCATCAGACAACAAAAATAAATAAAAGGCATTCAAATTTCCAAAGAAGTAGTCAAACTCTCACTCTTTGCAGATAATGTGATACTTTATGTGGAAAACCCAAAAGACTCCACCACAAAATTTCTAGAACTCATATAGCAATTTGCCAAAGTGTCAGGCTACAAAATCAATGCAGAGAAACAAGTTGCATTTCATACACGAACAATGTGACTGAAGAAAGAGAAATTAAGGAATTGATCCCATTTACAACTGCACCAAAAAACATAAGATACTTAGGAATAAACTTAACCAAAGAGGCAAAGGATCAATACTCTAGAAACTACAGACCATTTATGACAGAAATTGAGGAAGACACAAAGAGAAGGGAAAACTTTCCATGCTCATGGATTGGAAAAATAAATATTGTTTAAAAATCTATAGTACCCGGAGCAATCTACACTTTTAATGCAATCCCTATCAAATTAACATCCACATTTTTCATAGAGCTGGAAAAAATAATACTAAAAATTTTTTGGAACCAGGAAAGACCCTGAATCACCAGGGGAATGTTGAAAAAGAAAACCAAAGCTGGGGGCATCACAGTGCCTGACGTCAAGCTATATTACAAAGCTGTGATCATCAAGACAGTATGCTACTGGCACAAAAACAGACATGTAGATCAATGGAACAGAACAGAGTCTCCAGAAATGGGCCCTCAACTCTATGGTCAACTAATCTTCGACAAATCAGGAAAAAATATCCAACGGAAAAAGAGTCTCTTAAATAAATGGTGCTGGGAAAATTGGATAGCCACATGGGAAAGAATGAAACTGGACCATTTCCTTACACCACACACAAAAATACACTCAAAATGGATGAAAGACCTAAATGGGAGATAGGAAGCCATCAAAATCCTAGAGGAGAACACACACAGCAACCTCTTTGACCTTGGCCGCAGCAGCTTCTTGAAAGATAGGTCTCTAAAGGCAAGGGAGACAAATGCAAAAATGAACTATTGGGACTTCATTAAGATAAACAGCTTCTGCATAGCAAAGAAAATAGTCAACAAAGCTAAAAGGTAACCTATGGAATGGAAGAAAATGTTTGCAAAAGACATCAGATAAAAGGCTGATACCCAAGATCTGTAAAGAACTTATCAAACTCAACACCCAAAAAACAAATAATCCAGTCAACAAATGGACAGAAGACATGAACAGACACTTCTCCAAAGAAGACTTACAGATGGCCAACAGGCACATGAAAAAATGCTCTGTATCACTTGTCATCAGGGAAAGCCAAATCAAAACCATGATGAGATACCACCTTACACCAGTAAGAATGGCTAGAATTAACAAGACAGGAAACAACAAATGTTGGCAAGGATGTGGAGAAAGAATGCTCTTACACTGTTGGTGGGAATGCAAGCTGGTATAGCCACTCTGGAAAACAATATAGAGGTTCCTCAAGATGTTAAAAATAGAGCTACTCTACAACCCAGCAATAGCACTACTAGGTATTTACCTAGAGATACAGATGTAGTGAAAAGAAGGGGCGCATGCACCCCAAAGTTCATAGCAGCAATGTCCACAATAGCCAAACTGTGGAATGAGCCTAGATGCCCTTCAACAGATGAATGGATAAAGAAGATGTGGTTCATATATACAACGGAATATTACTCAGCCATCAGAAAGGATGAATACCTATCATTTGCATCAACATGGATGGAACTGGAGGGCATTATACTAAGTGAAATAAGTCAAGCAGAGAAAGACAATTATTGTATGGTTTCACTCATATGTGAAACATAAGGAATAGTGCAGGGGGTCATAGGGGAAGGGAGGGATCACTGAATGTGAAAGAATCAGATATGGAGACAAACCATATGAGACTCTTGATTCTGGGAAACAAACTGGGGTTTGCAGGGGAGGTGGATTGGGGAATGGGCAACAGGTGATGGGCATTAAGGAGGGCTCATGATGTGTTGAACACTGGGTGTTATATGCAACTGATGAACACTACATCTGAAACAATGAGGTACTATATGTTGGCTAATTGAATTTAAATTTTATAAAAATGAGGATGATTAAGCGACCTCTTGTTCAACATCAGGTGAACAAACATTTGCATTATAGTGGCCCAGGAGAAGAGGGAAAGACAGAAAAAACTTATATGAAGAAATAATAACTGAAACCTTTCATATCATAGGGAAGGAAATAAACATCCAAGTAAAAGAAGCACAGAGTTCCAAACAAGATAAACTTAAGGAGGTCCACACCATGGTACATAATATTTAACATGTCAAAGTTTATAGGTAAACAGAGAATTTTAAAAGCGACAAGAGAGAAAAAAGTGATGGGAGTGGATCTTTTCCTTATTCCAGACCTTAGGAGAAAAGATCTCAGTTTTTCACCACTGAATATGATGTAGGCTATGGATTTTTTCATATAACACCTTTATTATTTGAAGTATGTCCCCCTAGACCTACTTTGCAGAGTATTTTTATCATGAATCAATTTTGTACTTTGTCAAATGCTTTTTTCTTTTTTTTTTACTTTTAACAATATTATTTTTATTTTTTAAATTTATTTTCAATTAGCCAACATATACTACATCATTAGTTTCTGATGTAGTGTTCAATGATTTATCGGTTCACATAACAGTGCTCATCACATCACCCGTGCCCTCCTTAATGCCCATCACCCTGTTACCTTATCCCCACCACCACCTCCCCTTTTACAACCGTCAGTTTCTTTCTCAGAATCAAGAGTCTCATATGGTTTGTCATATCTGATTTCTTCCCATTCAGTTTTCCTTCCCTTCCCCTATGATCCTCTGCACTATTTCTTATATTCCACATATGAGTGAAACCATACAATAATTATCTTTCTCTGATTGACTTATTTCACTTAGCATAATCCCCTCCAGTTCCATCCATGTTGATATAAATTGTAGGTATTCATCCTTTCTGATGGCTGAGTAATATTCCACTATATATATTAAGCACATCTTCTTTATCCTTTCATCTGTTGGACAACTTTATTTTTTAAATCATAACAGCAAAGTAATGTTTGTCAATTTGACAAATGTAAGATCACAAATAATTTTAATTGATGATTTTGAGAGGATTTTTTTGTTGGTGAAAACACAAGTACAGCTATTGAGAGTATTTTAGTGGCTATGATGAAATTTGATGGATTTGGATAAATTACTTCAAGAGATATCTTCTATTATATCTAGAGCTTTTTCTTCTGGAACAATTTTTCTTTTTTTAACTGTAATAGTTTTATACTTTTTTTAAAAATTCAATTAGCCAAAGTATAGTACATCATTAGTTTTTGATACAATGTTCAGTGATTCATTAGTTGAGTATATCAAGCATTGCTCATCATATCACGTGCCCTCTTTAGTGCCCTTCACCCAGTTACCCTATCCCCCAAGCCACCTCCCTTTCCACAACCTTAAGTTTGTTTCCCAGAGTCAAGAGTCTCATATGGTTTGTCTCTCTCTTTGATTTCTTCCCATTCAGTTTCCCCTCCCTAGCCTGTTGTCCTCTGCAATATTCCTTAAGTGAAATCATATGATAATTGTCTTTCTCTGCTTGACTTATTTCACTTAGCATAATCCCCTCCAGTTCCATCCAAGTCAATATAAATAGTATATATTCATCTTTCTGATGGCTGAGTAATATTCCATATGAACCACATCTTCTTTATCCATTCATCCGTTGAAGGACATCTTAGCTACTTCCACAGTTTGGCTATTGTGGACATTGCTGCTATGAACTTTGGGGTCCGGGTGCCCTTTGGATCACTACATTTGTATCTTTTGGCTAAATACCCAATAATGCAATTGCTGGGTCATGGAGTAGCTCTATTTTTAATGTCTTGAGGAACCTCCATACTGTTTTCCAGAGTGCCTGGAAACCAGGTTGCATTCCCACCAACAGTGTAAGAGGGTTCCCCTTTCTCCACATCCTCACCAATATTTGTTGTTTCCTGTCTTGTTAATTTTCTGCATTTATTGAAAGGATCATACAGTTTTTATCTTTTCTCATTGATGCAAAAACGTTGACTGTTTTGCAAATATTGAACAACCTTGCATTTTTGGGACTGCATCCCACTTAATTGTGGTGAATGATTTTTCTTAATGTATTATCATATTCAGTTTGCTAGTATTTTGTTGAGGATTTTTGCACCTATGTTTATCAGAGATAATGGCCTATAGTTCTTTTTTTCATGTGTCTTATCTGGTTTTAGCATCAGTGTAATATTAGCTTCATAGAAGGAATTTGGAAGTTTTCCTTCCTTTTTAATTTTTCTAAAAGGAATAGTTTGAGAAGAATAGGTATTAATTCTTCTTCAAATATTTGATAGAATTCACCTGTGAAGCCATCTGGCCCTGAAATTTTGTTTGTTGGAAGTTTTCTTATTACTGATTCAATTTATTTGCTGGTAATTGGTCTGCTTAAGTTTTCTATTTCTTCCTACTTAAGTTTTGATAGTTTATATGTTTCTAAGAATTTATCCATGTCTTCTAAGTTGTCCAGTTTGTTGGCATTTAGGTTTTCATAATATTCTGTTACAACCGTTTGTACTTCTGTGATGTTGGTTGTTATTTCACCCCTTTCATTTGGGATTTTGTTTATCTTGGGTCTCTCCATTTTTTTAAAAAATTTTGATGAGTTTGGCCAAAAGATATCAATTTTGTTGATCTTTTCAAAGAAACAGCTCCTGGTATTATTGTTAATCTGTTCTATTGTATTTTTAGTTTCTATATCATTTATTTCTACTCTAAACTTTATTATTTCCTTCATTTTGCTGGGCTTGGATTTTGTTTGTTCTTCTTTCTCTAACTCCATTAGGTTTAAGGTAAGGTTGTTTATGTGAGATCTTTCTCGCTTCTTGGGATATATCTATATTGCTATATATCTATATTACTATAAACTTTCTTCTTGGATCCACTTTTGCTGCATCCCACAGATTTTGACTCTTGTGTTTTCATTTTTATTTGTTTCCATGTAATTTTTATTTCTTCTATGATTTCTGGGTTGACCCGTTCATTGTTTAGTAGCATGTTATTTAACCTCCATGTATTTGTGGTGTTTCCAGATTTTTAGTGTGGTTGATTTCTAAGTCCGTAGTGTTGTGGCTGGAAGGTTGCATGCTTCATTTTTTTTTAATTTGTTGAGACATTTTTTGTGGACTAAGATGGGATCTAATCTGCAGAATGTTCCATGTGCACTTGAAAAGAATGTGTATTCTGGTGTTTTAGGATGGAATGTTCAGAATATGTCTGTAAAATCCATCTGGTCCACTGTGTCATTCAAAGCCATGTTTCCTTGTTGATTTTCTGTTTGAATGATATGACCATACAAATAAGTGAGGTGTTAAAGTCTCCTACTATTATTGTATTACAATTTATTATTTCCTTTATGTTTATTATTAACTTTTTAATATATTTGGGTGCTCCAGTGTTTGGTGAATTAATATTTACAATCATTATATTTTCTTATCTGTCCCCTTTATTATTATATAGTGTTCTGATAAATGAATTTAGTAAAGTTGCAGGATAAAAAATCAATGTGCAAAAATCTGTTGCATTACTACACACTAATAATAAATAGCAGAAAGTGAAATTAAGAAAACAATCATATTTACAATTGCACTAAGACCAGTAAACTATCTAGGAATAAACTTACCAAGGAGGTGAAAGACCTGTAGTCTGAAAGCTATAAAAACCATTGGAAGAAATTCAAGATGATGAAAAGAAATGGAAAAACATTTCATACTCAGGGGTGGAAGAATGAATATTCTTAAAATGTCTGTACTACCCAAAGAAATCTACACATTTAATGCAATCCCTATCAAAATGCCAACAGTATTCTTCTTTTCTTCTTTTCTTTTTTCTTTTTTCTTTTTTTTTTTTACTCCTGATTTTATTATTCAATTTCTCTTTTCTATTTAAAGTAGCCTTCAGTGGCTAGGAAGCCTGGCCTCCCAAGACCAGAGTCAGTTGGAGCTGGTTCTTGTTGGAAGGCGTTGGGTGGGGACAGGGATGGGGGCAGGAAGAACCTGCTCTGTTGGCAGTCTTGGGTGGAGAAGACGAACTGCACTTCACAGAGCCTGGGGTGTGGTGGGAGGGGCATGAGGCAGGAGCAGCAAGCTGGGGAGATGGGACCTACCTCAGTCCCCAGCTTCATTCTCTTCTAATGTTTCCCTACTGATAGCATTCTCTGCAGTCTTGGAGGCCTTCTTTTTTTTTTTTTTTCTTTTTCTGGGTTTTCAGACTTGCAGAACTCTGGAGGAGGGCCTTCAGCTCTGCAACCTGGACGTCCATCTCAGACTTGTAGAGGTCAGGTTCAAAGGGAGCACTAGTTATCCGCATGGGGCCATTGGGCATGAGCAGGACTGTAAATTTAAACTGGGCAACAAATTCACTCTCCTTCTCATAGAGAACATTAAATGGCTGCTGCAGTTCATGTTTGGTGCACTCCACCACACCCATCTGGGCCTTCTTCTCATCTTCAAATGCTTTTAAAATAAATGGCATGGAATCAAAACACCTTTCAACCTCACTGAAGAAGGCATGCGAAATTTTCATTTTCAGGCCATACTGTTTAGAAGAGTGTCATTTGTAAAGGGTGGTTCTCTCTCCTGCATCCTTTTTTTTAAATTTTTCTTTATTTTTTTATTGTTATGTTAATCGCCATATATTAATTAGTTTTTGGTGCAGTGTTCCATGATTCATTGTTTGTTCATAACACCCAGTGCTCCATGCAGAACGTGCCCTCCTCAATACCCATCACCAGGCTAACCCATCCCCTTACCCCCCTCCCCTCTAGAACCCTCAGTTTGTTTTTCAGAGTCCATCATCTCTCATGATTCGTCTCCCCCTCTGACATACTCCCCTTTTCTTCCTCTCCTGTTATCTTCTTATTTTTCTTTTTTCTTAAAATATGTTGCGTTATTTGTTTCAGAAGTACAGATCTGTGATTCAACAGTCTTGCACAATTCACAGCGCTCACCGTAGCACATACCCTCCCCAATGTCTATCACCCAGCCACCCCATCCCTCCCACCCCCAACCACTCCAGTAACACTCAGTTTCTTTCCTGAGATTAAGAATTCCTCATATCAGTGAGGTCATGTGATACATGTCATTCTCTGATTGACTTATTTCACTCAGCATAACACCCTCCAGTTCCATCCACGTCGTTGCAAATGGCAAGATCTCATTCCTTTTGATGGCTGCATAATATTCCATTGTGTATATATACCACCTCTTCTTTATCCATTCATCTGTCGATGGGCATCTTGGCTCTTTCCACAGTTTGGCTATTGTGGACATTGCTGCTATAAACATTGGGGTACACGTACCCCTTCGGGTCCCTACATTTGTATCTTTGTGGTAAATACCCAGTAGTGCAATTGCTGGATCGAACGGTAGCTCTAATTTCAACTGTTTGAGGAACCTCCATACTGTTTTCCAGAGTGGTTGCACCAGCTTGCATTCCCACCAACAGTGTAGGAGGGTTCCCCTTTCTCCACATCCCCGCCAACATCTGTCGTTCCCTGACTTGTTAATTTTAGCCATTCTGACGGGTGTGAGGTGGTATCTCATTGAGGTTTTGATTTGGATTTCCCTGATGCCGAGCGATGTTGAGCACTTTTTCATGTGCCTGTTGGCCATTTGGATGTCTTCTTTGGAGAAATGTCTGTTCATGTCTTCTGCCCATTTCTTGATTGGATTATTTGTTCTTTGGGTGTTGAGTTTGATAAGTTCTTTATAGATTTTGGATACTAGCCCTTTATCTGATACGTCATTTGCAAATATTTTCTCCCATTCTGTCAGTTGTCTTTTGGTTTTGTGGACTGTTTCTTTTGCTGTGCAAAAGCTTTTTATCTTGATGAAATCCCAATAGTTCATTTTTGCCCGGGCTTCCCGTGCCTTTGGCGATGTTTCTAGGAAGAAGTTGCTGCGGCTAAGGTCGAAAAGGTTGCTACCTGTGTTCTCCTTTAGGATTTGGATGGACTCCTGTCTCACGTTTAGGTCTTTCAACCATTTGGAGTCTATT
>NW_027398571.1:0-10821 GCF_003265705.2 Callorhinus ursinus | reverse complement strand
AGCGTTTGGCCCGGCATTCATTCCTCTTCCCTGGAGGCCCTGGGGAAGCACCTGCCCAATCCTGGTGCCACAGATGGCCAATCCATGGGATGGCGAGGGCCTGACCCTAGCTACCACAGCATGCACACTTCATGCCCGGAGGGCCTGGCCCTAGCTACCACAGCATGCACACTTCATGCCCGAGCTGATGCCCACAGCGTGCTACCTCTCTGGAAGCCTCTGTTCCAGACCTTCTCCTGGTTGCAGCATCCGCAACACTTGGCTCCCTCGGGGGCCACCCTCTCCGTTGTTTAGAGGTCCAGGTATGGGCATCTCTGCTCCTGTAGCCTGCCCTTCCTTGTGCTCTGCTGCCGTGTGCCAGCCTGCCTAACACCTTAACACGTGGAACCAGGCTTTTGGAACTGGCAGCTTTTGGCCACTGGGGCAGGTGCCCAAGAGCAGGACATTTTGACACCTAGACTACGACTCCCTCCACAGATCCTGTCCCCAGATGAAGTTCCCGCTCTGAGATTCAAGTCTTGTTAGGCCAAGTCCTGGCAGGAATCCCAACACCTTGGGTCCCCACCCCCCACTGGGGCATCCCACTCTACAGTAAGCACCCGGGGTAAGCATATTTGTGGGGCAGGAGAGGGCTCGCCGTCATTCCATTGCCTTCCTTGGGTCAGTGATGAGAACTCATATTGTCTCGAAGAGAGATGATGACCTAAAAATCATGCTCAATAGGATTACGCTGAGGCCCAATGGAGGGACCATCTCGGAGTCAGCATCCTGAGGATGCTCAGGGCCCTGGGGAAGTGCTGCAGTTTGGGGCTTGAAGTGACCAATCCCTCATGACTCCCTGCTTTGACTGTGGCCTGACTGTGGGCCTCCAGTTGCCCAAGAGGTGCTCGGGCCTTCGGCCTTGCCTGCCGACCCATTCCCCCTCCCAGGACGCCTTCGGAGGAGCCATTGCTTAGCAACCCTGGTCTCTTTGTGTCTTTCAGTGGGCCTTAGTGGCCAGGGTCTCGGTGTAGCCACAAACACGGCAGATAAGTGAAGCCACTAGGCTTCGAGGGAGGCCATAGACACTGTCCAGAGTGGGTGTGGGAGGGCTGTGTCTGGAGGTGGCCACGTGAGGGTTGGGTTGGGAAACCTGGACAGCCAGAGAGCATGGATTTCCCCACTGAAGGTCTGTGTTTGGGCCATGCCAGGTGCAGGGGAATCAAAAGATTGGTCAGGTCCCTGACAAGGACCGGAAAGTGCAGGGACGCTGTTGTCAGCCAACAATCAGCTAAGGGAGCTCGCTGCTTCATGGTGTGCCCCATGTGTCTATCCAGATGGTGGATATAGGCCCCTTGGGGCCACTGGCAGTTGTCCCCCTCAGACCTGGGGTGTTCATGAAGCCCTGGACCTTGGCAAGTTGCCCTGGGCTGGAGAGCCCAGAGCTGCTGTCACATGCAACCGACTCCCAAGGAGCTTGGGCCCCCTCGGGGCAACTGGGGTGTTCCCCTCTCCAATCCCTTGGGTCACCGAGACAGGAAGGGCCAATCTGGCCTGGGAGGGTAATCTTGAATCCCTGGGCACAACAGGTGATGTCCTTGGGCCTATCATCGGGGCATTCTAGATCTAAGGCTGTGATCCTGGTGATGAGGCCCAGCAGGTGCAGGGAAAGGCTCCCCGTGCATGGCGGGAATGGGTAGCATGCCTGGTTGTGAGCATGCTGTTAGCTCAGCATCCATTCCTCTGCCCTCAGGATCCTGAGAGCCGTGGGTCCCCTTGTCCTCAAGGGCACCAGCTCAACTCCGGGTGTCAGGGATGGCCAATCCGTGGGAGGGCGAGGGCCTGACTGTACATACCAGGGCACCCACCCTTCATGCCTGGCCCAGAGTCCACAGCGTGCTACTTCTCAGGAAGCCTGTATGCTGGGCCTTCTGGGGAGCAGCATGAGCAAAGCTTGGCTCTCATGAGGGCCACGCTCTCTGTTGTTTTGTGGTCAAGGTATGGGCATTTCTGCTCCTGTAGCCTGCCCCTTCCGTGCAATCCCCCACCGTATGCCAGTCGGCCTTACACCTTGCCATGCAATGCCAGGCTTTCTGGACTGGCAGCTCTTGGCTACGATGGCAGGTGCCCCAGAGTAGTGCATTTTGACACCTCGCCTACCCTTCTCTCCCCAGATCCTGTTGCCAGATGAAGATCCCGCCCTGAGGGCCAAGTCTTGCTAGATCCAGGCACTGCAAGATGCCCAATGTCTTGTGCCCCCACCCCTCCCGCTGGACATCCCACTCTGCAGTAAGCATCCCTGCTAAGCAGGTTCAGGGGACAGGAGAGCATCCCACGTCACCACTGCCTTCCTTGGGTCAATGATGAGAACTCATAATGTCTCGAAGAGAGATGATGACCTAAAAATCATGCTCAATAGGATTACGCTGAGGCCCAATGGAGGGGATCTGGATGGGGTCAGCATCCCAAGGATGCTCGGGGCCCTGGTCGAGGGCTTCAGATTGGGGCTTAAGGCAAACATTCCCTCAAGGCTCCCCACTGTGGCTTTGAACTGACTGTGGGCTTCCAGGTGCCCACAAGTGGATCAAGCCTTCGGTCTTGCCTGCCGACCCATTCTTCCTCCAAGGACGCCTCCTGAAGAGCCATTGCTTTGCAACCTTGATCTCCTTTTGTCTTTCAGAGGACCATTGTGGCCAGTGTCTCTGTGCAGCCACAACCATGGCAAGTGAGTGGAAGCCACTGCACTTGGAGGGAGGCCGCACATGTCATTGGGGTGGGTCATGAGGGAATATGGCTGAGAGCCCAGGATGTCTGGAGAGGGTGGACTTCCCCCTTGATTATCCACCCTTGAGCCATCCCACATGCAGGAGAAATGAAAGATGGGCTGGGTCCCTTACAAGGACTAGAAAATGCAGGGATGCTGCCATCACCCAGTTCAGCTGAGGGATCTTGCTACTTCATGGTGTTCCCCATGGCCCCATCCTGATGGTGGACATGGGCCCTTTGGGACCACTGGCGGCTGTCCCCCTCAGCCCTCGGTGTTTGCTGAAGCTCTGGCACTTGGCAAGGTGCCCCGGGCGGAACAGCCCAGAGTTTCTTTTGCATGCACCTGACTCCCAAGGAGTTTGGGCCCCCTCAGGAAAACGGGGAGCTCCCCTACTCGATCCCTTGGGCTACCGAGACAGCAAGGGCCCACTGGGTCTAGGAGGGGAATCTCAAGACCCTGGGCACAACAGGCGATGGCCCTGGGGTTCTGGCCCTGACACTCTAGACTTAATGGAATTATCCAGGGGAAGAGGCTCAGCAGATGCAGGGAGAGGCCTCCCCCCTTTGAGTGGCGGGCAGTGCACTACATGCCTTGGTTGCGTGCATGTGTTTGGCGCAGCATCCATTCCTCTACCCTGGGGACCCTGGGGGCCATGGCTTCCCATGTTTTAAGGGCACCTGCCCTCAAGGGAGTCCCAGATGGCCAATCTGTGGGAAGGTGAGGCCTTGGCCCTCCCTACCAGGACAAGCTCCCTGCATGCCATGCCTCTCTCCCAAACCGTGCTGCCTTTCAGGTAGCCTGTGTGCCGGCCCTTCTCCTGGGCAGCCTCAGCAAGGCTCGGCTCCCTCGGGGTCCATGCTCTCTGTTGTTTCAGGGTCCAGGTATGGGCATCTCGGCTCCTGTAGCCTGCCCCTTTCTTGTGGTTCCCACCATGTGACGGCTGGCCTGAAGCCTTGCCAGGCAGTGCCACGATTTGGGACTGGCATCTCTTGGCCGCAGGGGTAGGTGCCCCAGAGAATGGCTTTTTGACACCAGGCCTACCCTCTCTCCACAGATCATGTACCCAGACAAGGATCCTGCCCTGAGGGCCAAATCTTCTTAGGCCCAGCCCTGGCAACAGGCCCAACGTCGTCTGCCCTGACACCCTCAAGGGTAATCCACTCTACAGTAACCTCCCCGGTAAGCGGATTCAGGGTACAAGATAGTGGCTGCCTGCGTTGCTACTGCCTTCCTTGGGTCAATGATGAGAACTCATATTGTCTTGAAGAGAGATGATGACCTATAAAAATCATGCTCAATAGGATTACACTGAGGCCCGTTGGCAGGGTCCATCCCAAGTTCAGCATCCTGAGAATGATCAGGGCCCTGGGGGAGTGCTGCTGTTTGGGGCTCGAGGTGACTGATCCCTCGGGGGTCCCTGCTGTGGCTATGGCCTGACTGTGGGCCTCCAGTGCCCAAAGATGCTCAGGCTTTCAGCCTTGCCTGCTGACTTACTCCTCCTACCAGGACACCTCCAAGGAGAATCATTGCTTAGCAATCCTGGACTCATTGTGTTTCTGCGGTCTGTGGTGGCCAGGGTCTCCATGTGGCCTCAACCAATGCAGGCGATTGGAAGGCACTGAGCTTGGAGGGAGGCCGAGAAGCCATAGGGGTGGGCTTGGGAGACTGGTATCTGGGTAGCGACTGCATGGGCTTTGGGCTGGTAGCCCTGGATTTACGGAGACGGTGGACTTACATCTTGAAAGTCCACCATTAGGTCATCCTCCCTGCAGGGGGAGGGAAAGTTTAGCCATGTCCCTGACAAGGACAGGAAAGAGTGCAGGGACACTGCCATCAGCCCTTGTTCATCTGAGGGCTCATGCTGCTTCATGTTGTGACGCATTGGCCTGTCCAGATGGTGGACGTGGGCCCATTGGGCCACTGGCAGATGTCCCTCTCGGCCCTGGGCTGTTCCTGAAGCCCTGGCCCTTGCCAAGATGACCCAGGTGGGCCAGCCCAGAGCTTCTGTTGCACGCACCCAACTCCCAAGGTGCTTGGGCCTCCTCGGACCAGGTGGGGAGATCTCCTTCCTGATCCCTTGGTCTGTCAAGACAGAAAGGGCCCACCAGGCCAAAGAGGGGAATCCTGAGTTCCTGGGTGCAACAGACGATAATGCTGGGTCTCATGCAGCGGCACTCTAGACCTGAGGTAGTGATCCCAGGAAGAGGCCCAGCAGGTACAGGGAGAAGGACCCCCTGCAAGGGAGGCAGTGGGCAGCATGACCTGGTTGCATGCATGCAGTTAGCCCGGTTATCCATTCCTCTGCCCTGGGGCCCCAGGGGGCTGTGGCTCTCCATGTCCTTGAGGGCACATGCCAGGCTTGGGGTGCAACAGATGGCCAATCCATGGGAGGGCGAGGGCCTGGACCTACCTACCAGGGCACGCACCCTTCACAACCAGCCCCCATGCTAGCTTTCAGGAAGCGTGTGTGCTGTGCCTTCTTCTGGGGGGCAGCATCAAAAAGGCTTGGCTCCTTCAGGGGCCATGCTCTCCGTTTTTGGGCGGCCCTGGTATGGGCATCTCTGCTCCTATAGCCTGCCCCTTCCTTGGAGTCACCCACTATGTGCCGGCTGGCCTAAAGCCTTGCCACGGGGCGCCAGGCTTTCGGGACTGGCACTTCTTGGTTGCAGGGGCAGGTGCCACGCAGCAGGGCGTACTGACACCTGGCTTACCCCTCTCTCCCCAGATCATGTCCCCAGACGAAGATTCTGACCTGAGGCCACGTCTTTTAAGCCCAGACCCTGCAAGAGGCACAAAGTCTTGTGACTCTGTTCCCCCCAGGGCATCCTGCTCTACAGTAAGCACCACAGAAAGCAGTTTCAGGGGACGGCATGACTGCCTATGTCATCAGTGCCTTGCTTGGGTCAATTATGAGAACTCATATAGTCTCGAAGAGAGATGATGACCTAAAAATCATGTTCAATAGGAGTATGCTGAGGCCCAATGGAGGGTACCATGATGGGGAAAAATGCCAAGGTTGCTTGGGGTCCTGGGAGAGCGCTGTAGTTTGGGGCTTGAGGCAACGGATCCCTCGAAGTTCCCCACTGTGGCTGTGACCTTTCTGTTGGCCTTCAAGTGCCCAAAGGGCCTCAGGCCTTCGACCTTCCCTGCTGACCCATTCCTCCTCCCGGGACACCTCCTGGGGTGCCATTGCTTAGCACCTGGTTCTCCTTGTGCCTTTTAGTGGGCCATGGTAGCCAGGGTCTCTGCACGGCCTCAAACATAGCAGGTGAGTGGAAGCCACTGGGCTTGGAGGGAAGCGGCAGATGCCGTTGGGGTGGGTTCTGTTGGCCCATGTCTGGATGACGGCTGCATGGACATCAGAATGGGAGCCCTGGATATCTGTAAAGGGTGGACTTCCCCCTTGAAAGTCCACCCTTGGACCATCTCATGTGTAGGGGAAGGAAAAGTTTGCACGGTTCCCTGACAAACTGGAAAGTGTAAGGGGGCCAATGTCAGCCCACGTTCAGCTGATGGCTCCTGCTGCTACATGATGTGCCCCATGGGCCCATCCAGATGGTGGACGTGGGCCCCTTGAGCCACTGGCATCTGTCCACCTGGGCCCTGAGCTGTTCCTGAAGCACTGGCCCTGCCCTACCTGCCAGGGAACGCACACTTCATGTCCGGCCCCCCACCCACAGGGTGTTACCTCTCCAGAAGCCTGTGTGCCAGGCCTTCTCCTGGGTGGCAGCAACAGCTAGGTTCGGCTCCCTTGGGGGCCACACTCTCCTTGGGTTCAGGGTCCAGGTATGGGCATCTCTGCTCCTTAACCTGCCCCTTCTTTGCGGTCCCCCGATGTGTGCTGGCAATCCTCACAACTTGCCATGCAGCAAGTCTTTGCAGACTGGCAGCACTTGGCATGCAAGGAGCCCAATGTCTCTTGCCCCCATCCCCGATATTTGACAGTTGGCCCACCCTTCCCTCCCCAGATGCCATCACCAGATGAAGATCCCACCCTGGAATCCAAGTCTTGCTAGGCCAAGCCCTGGCAAAAGGCCCAACATCTTGTGCCATCGCCCCCTTCCTAGGGCATCCTGTTCTACAGTAAACTCCCTGGGTAAGCCAGTTCAGGGGATAGGAGAGTGCCTGCCTGCATCACCATTGCCTTGCTTGGGTCAATGATGAGAAATCATATTGTCTTGAAGAGAGATGATGACCTAAAAATCATGCTCACTAGGATTACACTGAGGCCCAATGGAGGGGACCATCCCTGGTTCAGCATCCAGAAGATGCTCGCGGCCCTGGTGGAGAGCTGCTGTTTGGGGCTTATAGCAACTGTTCCCTCGAGGCTCCCTGCTGTGGCTGTGGTGTGACTGTTGGCCTCCAGGTGCCAAAGAGGTGCTCAGGCCTTCTGCCTTGCCTGCCACCTCATTCCCCCTCCCAGGATGCCTCCCAGGGAGACATTGCCTAACAACCCTGGTCCCTTGTGTCTTTCAGTGGGCTGTGGTGGCCAGGGTATCCATGTGGCCTCAACCACGGCAGATGAGTGGAAGCCACTGGGCTTGCAGGGAGGCCGCAGATGCCATCGGGGTGGTTCAGGAGATCTGTGTCTGGGAGGCGGCCCCATGGCCATCGGGCCATGAGCCCTGGATGTCTGGAGAGGATGGACTTACCCCTTAAAGGTGCCGCCTTGGGCCATCCCACGTGCAGGGGTAGTGAAATGTTGGCTGGGTCCCTGACAAGGACCAGAAAGTACAGGGACGCCACCATCAGCCCAAGTTCAGCTGAGGGCTCTTGCTGCTTCATGGTGTGCCTCATTTCCCATCCAGATGGTGCTTTAGCCCCATGGGGCCACTGGTAGCTGTCCCTCTTGTCCCTGGGGTGTTCCTGAAGCCTCGACCCTTGGCAAGGTGTCCCATGGAGGAGAACCCAGAGCTACTGTCGTGTGGGACCAACTCTCAAGGAGCTTGGTCTCCTTCAGGGCAGCTGGAGAGCACCCTCCTCAATCCCTTAGGCTGCTGAAGCAGGAAAGACTTACCGGCCTTGGAGGGGAATCTCGAGTCCCTGGGCACAAAGGCGATGGCCCTGCACCTATTGTCCTGGCACTCTAGACCTGAGGGAGTGTTCCAGAAGAGGCCCAGCAGGTGCAGGGAGAGAGTTATCTTGCACAGCGGGCAGTGGGAGGCATGCCTTGGTTGAGTGCATGCGGGTGGCCCGGCATCCATTCCTCTACCTTAAGGACCCTGGGGGCCGTGGCTCCCCGTGTCTTTGAGGGCACCTGCCCAGCTCCAGGTGTAACAGATGGCCAATCCGTGGGAGGGCAGGGGCTTGGCCCTACCTACCTGGGTACTCACCCTTCACACTGGTTCCAGCCCCCACAGCATGCTACCTCTCAGGAAGCCTGTGTGCTGGTCCTTTTTGGGGGGCAGTATCAACAAGAATCTTCTCCCTCAGAGGCCACACTCTCCATTGTTTCAGGTCCATGTATGGGCATCTCTGCTACTGTAGCCTGCCCTTTCCTTGTGATCCCCCCACCATCTGCCGGCTAGCCTCAAGCCTTGCCACGCACTGCCACAGTATCGGACTGTCAGCTCTTGGCTGCAGGGACAGTGCCCCAGTGCAGGATGTTTTGTCACCAGGCTTACCCCTCTCTGCCCAGATCCTGTCCCAGATGATGATCCTGGTCTGAGGGTCAAGTCTTGCTACACCCTGCAACTGCAAGGAGCCCAACGTCTCTTGCCCCCATCCCTGCTCATCCAGGGCATCCTTCTCTAAGTAAGCACCCCATAAGCATGTTTAGGGGATGGGAGAATGCCTGCCCGTGTCACCATTGCCTTGCCTGGGTCAATGATGAGAACTCATATTGTCCCGAAGATAGATGATGACCTAAGAATCATGCTTAATAGTATTATGCTGAGTTCCAGGGGAGGGGACCATTCCCAGGTCAGTATCCTCAGGATGCTCAGGGCCCTGGGAAGCACTGCAGCTTGGGGCGTGAGGCGACTGATCCCTCAAGGCTCCCCCCTTTGGCTGTGGCCTGACTATGGGCCTCTGGGAGCCCAAAGGGGTTAAGGCCTTCAGCCTTGCCTGGTGACTCATTCACCCTCCCAGGCTGCCTCCCAGGAACCCATTGCTTATCAACCCTTGTCTCTTTGTGTCTCTCAGCAGGCCATGCTGGCCAGGGTCTCAGCGCAACCTCAAACATGTAGGTGAGTGGAAGCCCCTATGTGTGGAAGGAGGCTGTAGATGCCTTCATGGTGGGTTCGGTAGGCCCATGTCTGGGAGGTGGCCACTTGGGCGTCAGACCGGGAGCCCTGGATGTCTGCAGATGGTGGACTTCTCCGTTGAATGTCCACCATTGGACCATCCCACATGCAGGGGAAGCTAAATGTTGTCAGGGTCCCTGACAAGGACCAGAAAGTGCAGGGACACCATTGTCAGCCCACATTCAGCTGAGGGACCTTGCTGCTTCACGGTGTCCCCCATGGGACCATCCAGATGGTGGACGTGTCCCCCTTGCAGGCCATGGGAGACATGACTGTCTCCCATGGCCCTGGGCTGTTCCTGAAGCTCTGGCCCTTGGTAAAGTGTACCAGGCTGGAGAGCTCAGTTCTCCTTTTGCGTACTTCAGCTCCCAAGGGGGCAGCTGGGGAGGTCCCCTCCCCAATCCCTTTAGCTGCTGAGACAGGAAGGGCCCACCAGTCCTAGGAGGGGAATCTCGAGTCCCTGGGTGCAACAGGCGAGAGCCTGGACCTCTCATGGTGGTATTCTAGACCTGAGGTATTGATCATAGGGAAGAGGCCCAGCAGGTGCAGGAAGACGCCCCCCTTGTACAGAGGACAGGGGACGGCATGTCTTGGTTGCATGCACGCTTTGTTGGCCCAGCATCCATTCCTCTGGCCTGAGGGCCCTGGGGATGGTAGTTCCCCATGTCCTCAAGAGCACTTGACTTCCTCTGGGTAACACAGATGGCCAACGGTGGGAGGGCAAGGGCCTGCCCTACCTACCAGGGCACGCACTCTTCACGCCAGGCTGCATGCCCACCATGTTTTACATCTTAGGAAGTCTATGGGCCGAGCCTTCTCCTGGGGGCCAGCATCAGCAAGGTTTGGCTCCCTTGGCGGCCACATTCTCCTTTGTTTCAGGGTCCAGGTATGGGCATCTCTGCTCCTGTAGGCTACCCCTTCCTTGGGTTCCTCCGCAATGTGCCGGGCGGCCTCATGCCTTGCCACACATTGCCAGGATTCTGGGAGTGGCAGCTCTTGGCCACGGGGGCAGGTACCCCAGAGCAGGGCGTTTTGAGAGCTGGCCTACGCCTCTCTCCCCAGAGTGTGTCCCCAATTGAAGATCTTGCCCTGAGGGCCAAGTATTGCTAGGCCCAGCGCCAGCAAGAGTCCCAAAGTCTCATGCCTCTGCACGCCCCAAGGGTAACCTGCTCTACAGTAGGTACCCCTGATGAGCAGTTTCAGGGAATGGAGAGCGCCCACTCGGGTCACCACTGCCTTCCTTGGGTCAATGATGAGAACTCATATTGTCTCAAAGAGAGATAATGACCTAAAAATCATGCTCAATAGGATTACGCTGAGGCCTAATGGAGGGGTTAACCCAGGATCAGCATTCCAATGATGCTAGGGGCCCAGGGGGACTGCTGCAGTTTGGGGCTTGAAGCGACCAATCCCTTGAAGCTCCCCGCATTTGTTGTGCCTTACTGTAAACCTCAAGGTGCCCACGAGGGAATCAAGCCTTCGGCCTTTGGCCTAGCCTGCCGACCCATTCCCCCTCCTAGGACTTGGGCTAGGCTTAGCAACCCTGGACTCCTTGTGTCTTTCACTGGGCCATGGTGGCCAGGGTCTCAGCATGTCCTCAAACATGGCAGGTGATTGGAAGCCACTGGCTTGGTGGGAGGTCTCAGACACCATCGGAGTGGTTTTGGGAGGCCGAGTCTAGGTGGCGGCTGCATGGGCATCGGGCTGGGAGCCCTGGATGTCAGGAGAGGGAGGACTTCCCCCTCGAAGGTCCGCCCTTGGATCATTCCACGTGCAGGGAAAGTGAAAGGTTGGCCGGGTCCCTGACAAGGACTGGAAAGTGCAGGGACA
>NW_027398570.1:0-10822 GCF_003265705.2 Callorhinus ursinus | reverse complement strand
AGCGTTTGGCCCGGCATTCATTCCTCTTCCCTGGAGGCCCTGGGGAAGCACCTGCCCAATCCTGGTGCCACAGATGGCCAATCCATGGGATGGCGAGGGCCTGACCCTAGCTACCACAGCATGCACACTTCATGCCCGGAGGGCCTGGCCCTAGCTACCACAGCATGCACACTTCATGCCCGAGCTGATGCCCACAGCGTGCTACCTCTCTGGAAGCCTCTGTTCCAGACCTTCTCCTGGTTGCAGCATCCGCAACACTTGGCTCCCTCGGGGGCCACCCTCTCCGTTGTTTAGAGGTCCAGGTATGGGCATCTCTGCTCCTGTAGCCTGCCCTTCCTTGTGCTCTGCTGCCGTGTGCCAGCCTGCCTAACACCTTAACACGTGGAACCAGGCTTTTGGAACTGGCAGCTTTTGGCCACTGGGGCAGGTGCCCAAGAGCAGGACATTTTGACACCTAGACTACGACTCCCTCCACAGATCCTGTCCCCAGATGAAGTTCCCGCTCTGAGATTCAAGTCTTGTTAGGCCAAGTCCTGGCAGGAATCCCAACACCTTGGGTCCCCACCCCCCCACTGGGGCATCCCACTCTACAGTAAGCACCCGGGGTAAGCATATTTGTGGGGCAGGAGAGGGCTCGCCGTCATTCCATTGCCTTCCTTGGGTCAGTGATGAGAACTCATATTGTCTCGAAGAGAGATGATGACCTAAAAATCATGCTCAATAGGATTACGCTGAGGCCCAATGGAGGGACCATCTCGGAGTCAGCATCCTGAGGATGCTCAGGGCCCTGGGGAAGTGCTGCAGTTTGGGGCTTGAAGTGACCAATCCCTCATGACTCCCTGCTTTGACTGTGGCCTGACTGTGGGCCTCCAGTTGCCCAAGAGGTGCTCGGGCCTTCGGCCTTGCCTGCCGACCCATTCCCCCTCCCAGGACGCCTTCGGAGGAGCCATTGCTTAGCAACCCTGGTCTCTTTGTGTCTTTCAGTGGGCCTTAGTGGCCAGGGTCTCGGTGTAGCCACAAACACGGCAGATAAGTGAAGCCACTAGGCTTCGAGGGAGGCCATAGACACTGTCCAGAGTGGGTGTGGGAGGGCTGTGTCTGGAGGTGGCCACGTGAGGGTTGGGTTGGGAAACCTGGACAGCCAGAGAGCATGGATTTCCCCACTGAAGGTCTGTGTTTGGGCCATGCCAGGTGCAGGGGAATCAAAAGATTGGTCAGGTCCCTGACAAGGACCGGAAAGTGCAGGGACGCTGTTGTCAGCCAACAATCAGCTAAGGGAGCTCGCTGCTTCATGGTGTGCCCCATGTGTCTATCCAGATGGTGGATATAGGCCCCTTGGGGCCACTGGCAGTTGTCCCCCTCAGACCTGGGGTGTTCATGAAGCCCTGGACCTTGGCAAGTTGCCCTGGGCTGGAGAGCCCAGAGCTGCTGTCACATGCAACCGACTCCCAAGGAGCTTGGGCCCCCTCGGGGCAACTGGGGTGTTCCCCTCTCCAATCCCTTGGGTCACCGAGACAGGAAGGGCCAATCTGGCCTGGGAGGGTAATCTTGAATCCCTGGGCACAACAGGTGATGTCCTTGGGCCTATCATCGGGGCATTCTAGATCTAAGGCTGTGATCCTGGTGATGAGGCCCAGCAGGTGCAGGGAAAGGCTCCCCGTGCATGGCGGGAATGGGTAGCATGCCTGGTTGTGAGCATGCTGTTAGCTCAGCATCCATTCCTCTGCCCTCAGGATCCTGAGAGCCGTGGGTCCCCTTGTCCTCAAGGGCACCAGCTCAACTCCGGGTGTCAGGGATGGCCAATCCGTGGGAGGGCGAGGGCCTGACTGTACATACCAGGGCACCCACCCTTCATGCCTGGCCCAGAGTCCACAGCGTGCTACTTCTCAGGAAGCCTGTATGCTGGGCCTTCTGGGGAGCAGCATGAGCAAAGCTTGGCTCTCATGAGGGCCACGCTCTCTGTTGTTTTGTGGTCAAGGTATGGGCATTTCTGCTCCTGTAGCCTGCCCCTTCCGTGCAATCCCCCACCGTATGCCAGTCGGCCTTACACCTTGCCATGCAATGCCAGGCTTTCTGGACTGGCAGCTCTTGGCTACGATGGCAGGTGCCCCAGAGTAGTGCATTTTGACACCTCGCCTACCCTTCTCTCCCCAGATCCTGTTGCCAGATGAAGATCCCGCCCTGAGGGCCAAGTCTTGCTAGATCCAGGCACTGCAAGATGCCCAATGTCTTGTGCCCCCACCCCTCCCGCTGGACATCCCACTCTGCAGTAAGCATCCCTGCTAAGCAGGTTCAGGGGACAGGAGAGCATCCCACGTCACCACTGCCTTCCTTGGGTCAATGATGAGAACTCATAATGTCTCGAAGAGAGATGATGACCTAAAAATCATGCTCAATAGGATTACGCTGAGGCCCAATGGAGGGGATCTGGATGGGGTCAGCATCCCAAGGATGCTCGGGGCCCTGGTCGAGGGCTTCAGATTGGGGCTTAAGGCAAACATTCCCTCAAGGCTCCCCACTGTGGCTTTGAACTGACTGTGGGCTTCCAGGTGCCCACAAGTGGATCAAGCCTTCGGTCTTGCCTGCCGACCCATTCTTCCTCCAAGGACGCCTCCTGAAGAGCCATTGCTTTGCAACCTTGATCTCCTTTTGTCTTTCAGAGGACCATTGTGGCCAGTGTCTCTGTGCAGCCACAACCATGGCAAGTGAGTGGAAGCCACTGCACTTGGAGGGAGGCCGCACATGTCATTGGGGTGGGTCATGAGGGAATATGGCTGAGAGCCCAGGATGTCTGGAGAGGGTGGACTTCCCCCTTGATTATCCACCCTTGAGCCATCCCACATGCAGGAGAAATGAAAGATGGGCTGGGTCCCTTACAAGGACTAGAAAATGCAGGGATGCTGCCATCACCCAGTTCAGCTGAGGGATCTTGCTACTTCATGGTGTTCCCCATGGCCCCATCCTGATGGTGGACATGGGCCCTTTGGGACCACTGGCGGCTGTCCCCCTCAGCCCTCGGTGTTTGCTGAAGCTCTGGCACTTGGCAAGGTGCCCCGGGCGGAACAGCCCAGAGTTTCTTTTGCATGCACCTGACTCCCAAGGAGTTTGGGCCCCCTCAGGAAAACGGGGAGCTCCCCTACTCGATCCCTTGGGCTACCGAGACAGCAAGGGCCCACTGGGTCTAGGAGGGGAATCTCAAGACCCTGGGCACAACAGGCGATGGCCCTGGGGTTCTGGCCCTGACACTCTAGACTTAATGGAATTATCCAGGGGAAGAGGCTCAGCAGATGCAGGGAGAGGCCTCCCCCCTTTGAGTGGCGGGCAGTGCACTACATGCCTTGGTTGCGTGCATGTGTTTGGCGCAGCATCCATTCCTCTACCCTGGGGACCCTGGGGGCCATGGCTTCCCATGTTTTAAGGGCACCTGCCCTCAAGGGAGTCCCAGATGGCCAATCTGTGGGAAGGTGAGGCCTTGGCCCTCCCTACCAGGACAAGCTCCCTGCATGCCATGCCTCTCTCCCAAACCGTGCTGCCTTTCAGGTAGCCTGTGTGCCGGCCCTTCTCCTGGGCAGCCTCAGCAAGGCTCGGCTCCCTCGGGGTCCATGCTCTCTGTTGTTTCAGGGTCCAGGTATGGGCATCTCGGCTCCTGTAGCCTGCCCCTTTCTTGTGGTTCCCACCATGTGACGGCTGGCCTGAAGCCTTGCCAGGCAGTGCCACGATTTGGGACTGGCATCTCTTGGCCGCAGGGGTAGGTGCCCCAGAGAATGGCTTTTTGACACCAGGCCTACCCTCTCTCCACAGATCATGTACCCAGACAAGGATCCTGCCCTGAGGGCCAAATCTTCTTAGGCCCAGCCCTGGCAACAGGCCCAACGTCGTCTGCCCTGACACCCTCAAGGGTAATCCACTCTACAGTAACCTCCCCGGTAAGCGGATTCAGGGTACAAGATAGTGGCTGCCTGCGTTGCTACTGCCTTCCTTGGGTCAATGATGAGAACTCATATTGTCTTGAAGAGAGATGATGACCTATAAAAATCATGCTCAATAGGATTACACTGAGGCCCGTTGGCAGGGTCCATCCCAAGTTCAGCATCCTGAGAATGATCAGGGCCCTGGGGGAGTGCTGCTGTTTGGGGCTCGAGGTGACTGATCCCTCGGGGGTCCCTGCTGTGGCTATGGCCTGACTGTGGGCCTCCAGTGCCCAAAGATGCTCAGGCTTTCAGCCTTGCCTGCTGACTTACTCCTCCTACCAGGACACCTCCAAGGAGAATCATTGCTTAGCAATCCTGGACTCATTGTGTTTCTGCGGTCTGTGGTGGCCAGGGTCTCCATGTGGCCTCAACCAATGCAGGCGATTGGAAGGCACTGAGCTTGGAGGGAGGCCGAGAAGCCATAGGGGTGGGCTTGGGAGACTGGTATCTGGGTAGCGACTGCATGGGCTTTGGGCTGGTAGCCCTGGATTTACGGAGACGGTGGACTTACATCTTGAAAGTCCACCATTAGGTCATCCTCCCTGCAGGGGGAGGGAAAGTTTAGCCATGTCCCTGACAAGGACAGGAAAGAGTGCAGGGACACTGCCATCAGCCCTTGTTCATCTGAGGGCTCATGCTGCTTCATGTTGTGACGCATTGGCCTGTCCAGATGGTGGACGTGGGCCCATTGGGCCACTGGCAGATGTCCCTCTCGGCCCTGGGCTGTTCCTGAAGCCCTGGCCCTTGCCAAGATGACCCAGGTGGGCCAGCCCAGAGCTTCTGTTGCACGCACCCAACTCCCAAGGTGCTTGGGCCTCCTCGGACCAGGTGGGGAGATCTCCTTCCTGATCCCTTGGTCTGTCAAGACAGAAAGGGCCCACCAGGCCAAAGAGGGGAATCCTGAGTTCCTGGGTGCAACAGACGATAATGCTGGGTCTCATGCAGCGGCACTCTAGACCTGAGGTAGTGATCCCAGGAAGAGGCCCAGCAGGTACAGGGAGAAGGACCCCCTGCAAGGGAGGCAGTGGGCAGCATGACCTGGTTGCATGCATGCAGTTAGCCCGGTTATCCATTCCTCTGCCCTGGGGCCCCAGGGGGCTGTGGCTCTCCATGTCCTTGAGGGCACATGCCAGGCTTGGGGTGCAACAGATGGCCAATCCATGGGAGGGCGAGGGCCTGGACCTACCTACCAGGGCACGCACCCTTCACAACCAGCCCCCATGCTAGCTTTCAGGAAGCGTGTGTGCTGTGCCTTCTTCTGGGGGGCAGCATCAAAAAGGCTTGGCTCCTTCAGGGGCCATGCTCTCCGTTTTTGGGCGGCCCTGGTATGGGCATCTCTGCTCCTATAGCCTGCCCCTTCCTTGGAGTCACCCACTATGTGCCGGCTGGCCTAAAGCCTTGCCACGGGGCGCCAGGCTTTCGGGACTGGCACTTCTTGGTTGCAGGGGCAGGTGCCACGCAGCAGGGCGTACTGACACCTGGCTTACCCCTCTCTCCCCAGATCATGTCCCCAGACGAAGATTCTGACCTGAGGCCACGTCTTTTAAGCCCAGACCCTGCAAGAGGCACAAAGTCTTGTGACTCTGTTCCCCCCAGGGCATCCTGCTCTACAGTAAGCACCACAGAAAGCAGTTTCAGGGGACGGCATGACTGCCTATGTCATCAGTGCCTTGCTTGGGTCAATTATGAGAACTCATATAGTCTCGAAGAGAGATGATGACCTAAAAATCATGTTCAATAGGAGTATGCTGAGGCCCAATGGAGGGTACCATGATGGGGAAAAATGCCAAGGTTGCTTGGGGTCCTGGGAGAGCGCTGTAGTTTGGGGCTTGAGGCAACGGATCCCTCGAAGTTCCCCACTGTGGCTGTGACCTTTCTGTTGGCCTTCAAGTGCCCAAAGGGCCTCAGGCCTTCGACCTTCCCTGCTGACCCATTCCTCCTCCCGGGACACCTCCTGGGGTGCCATTGCTTAGCACCTGGTTCTCCTTGTGCCTTTTAGTGGGCCATGGTAGCCAGGGTCTCTGCACGGCCTCAAACATAGCAGGTGAGTGGAAGCCACTGGGCTTGGAGGGAAGCGGCAGATGCCGTTGGGGTGGGTTCTGTTGGCCCATGTCTGGATGACGGCTGCATGGACATCAGAATGGGAGCCCTGGATATCTGTAAAGGGTGGACTTCCCCCTTGAAAGTCCACCCTTGGACCATCTCATGTGTAGGGGAAGGAAAAGTTTGCACGGTTCCCTGACAAACTGGAAAGTGTAAGGGGGCCAATGTCAGCCCACGTTCAGCTGATGGCTCCTGCTGCTACATGATGTGCCCCATGGGCCCATCCAGATGGTGGACGTGGGCCCCTTGAGCCACTGGCATCTGTCCACCTGGGCCCTGAGCTGTTCCTGAAGCACTGGCCCTGCCCTACCTGCCAGGGAACGCACACTTCATGTCCGGCCCCCCACCCACAGGGTGTTACCTCTCCAGAAGCCTGTGTGCCAGGCCTTCTCCTGGGTGGCAGCAACAGCTAGGTTCGGCTCCCTTGGGGGCCACACTCTCCTTGGGTTCAGGGTCCAGGTATGGGCATCTCTGCTCCTTAACCTGCCCCTTCTTTGCGGTCCCCCGATGTGTGCTGGCAATCCTCACAACTTGCCATGCAGCAAGTCTTTGCAGACTGGCAGCACTTGGCATGCAAGGAGCCCAATGTCTCTTGCCCCCATCCCCGATATTTGACAGTTGGCCCACCCTTCCCTCCCCAGATGCCATCACCAGATGAAGATCCCACCCTGGAATCCAAGTCTTGCTAGGCCAAGCCCTGGCAAAAGGCCCAACATCTTGTGCCATCGCCCCCTTCCTAGGGCATCCTGTTCTACAGTAAACTCCCTGGGTAAGCCAGTTCAGGGGATAGGAGAGTGCCTGCCTGCATCACCATTGCCTTGCTTGGGTCAATGATGAGAAATCATATTGTCTTGAAGAGAGATGATGACCTAAAAATCATGCTCACTAGGATTACACTGAGGCCCAATGGAGGGGACCATCCCTGGTTCAGCATCCAGAAGATGCTCGCGGCCCTGGTGGAGAGCTGCTGTTTGGGGCTTATAGCAACTGTTCCCTCGAGGCTCCCTGCTGTGGCTGTGGTGTGACTGTTGGCCTCCAGGTGCCAAAGAGGTGCTCAGGCCTTCTGCCTTGCCTGCCACCTCATTCCCCCTCCCAGGATGCCTCCCAGGGAGACATTGCCTAACAACCCTGGTCCCTTGTGTCTTTCAGTGGGCTGTGGTGGCCAGGGTATCCATGTGGCCTCAACCACGGCAGATGAGTGGAAGCCACTGGGCTTGCAGGGAGGCCGCAGATGCCATCGGGGTGGTTCAGGAGATCTGTGTCTGGGAGGCGGCCCCATGGCCATCGGGCCATGAGCCCTGGATGTCTGGAGAGGATGGACTTACCCCTTAAAGGTGCCGCCTTGGGCCATCCCACGTGCAGGGGTAGTGAAATGTTGGCTGGGTCCCTGACAAGGACCAGAAAGTACAGGGACGCCACCATCAGCCCAAGTTCAGCTGAGGGCTCTTGCTGCTTCATGGTGTGCCTCATTTCCCATCCAGATGGTGCTTTAGCCCCATGGGGCCACTGGTAGCTGTCCCTCTTGTCCCTGGGGTGTTCCTGAAGCCTCGACCCTTGGCAAGGTGTCCCATGGAGGAGAACCCAGAGCTACTGTCGTGTGGGACCAACTCTCAAGGAGCTTGGTCTCCTTCAGGGCAGCTGGAGAGCACCCTCCTCAATCCCTTAGGCTGCTGAAGCAGGAAAGACTTACCGGCCTTGGAGGGGAATCTCGAGTCCCTGGGCACAAAGGCGATGGCCCTGCACCTATTGTCCTGGCACTCTAGACCTGAGGGAGTGTTCCAGAAGAGGCCCAGCAGGTGCAGGGAGAGAGTTATCTTGCACAGCGGGCAGTGGGAGGCATGCCTTGGTTGAGTGCATGCGGGTGGCCCGGCATCCATTCCTCTACCTTAAGGACCCTGGGGGCCGTGGCTCCCCGTGTCTTTGAGGGCACCTGCCCAGCTCCAGGTGTAACAGATGGCCAATCCGTGGGAGGGCAGGGGCTTGGCCCTACCTACCTGGGTACTCACCCTTCACACTGGTTCCAGCCCCCACAGCATGCTACCTCTCAGGAAGCCTGTGTGCTGGTCCTTTTTGGGGGGCAGTATCAACAAGAATCTTCTCCCTCAGAGGCCACACTCTCCATTGTTTCAGGTCCATGTATGGGCATCTCTGCTACTGTAGCCTGCCCTTTCCTTGTGATCCCCCCACCATCTGCCGGCTAGCCTCAAGCCTTGCCACGCACTGCCACAGTATCGGACTGTCAGCTCTTGGCTGCAGGGACAGTGCCCCAGTGCAGGATGTTTTGTCACCAGGCTTACCCCTCTCTGCCCAGATCCTGTCCCAGATGATGATCCTGGTCTGAGGGTCAAGTCTTGCTACACCCTGCAACTGCAAGGAGCCCAACGTCTCTTGCCCCCATCCCTGCTCATCCAGGGCATCCTTCTCTAAGTAAGCACCCCATAAGCATGTTTAGGGGATGGGAGAATGCCTGCCCGTGTCACCATTGCCTTGCCTGGGTCAATGATGAGAACTCATATTGTCCCGAAGATAGATGATGACCTAAGAATCATGCTTAATAGTATTATGCTGAGTTCCAGGGGAGGGGACCATTCCCAGGTCAGTATCCTCAGGATGCTCAGGGCCCTGGGAAGCACTGCAGCTTGGGGCGTGAGGCGACTGATCCCTCAAGGCTCCCCCCTTTGGCTGTGGCCTGACTATGGGCCTCTGGGAGCCCAAAGGGGTTAAGGCCTTCAGCCTTGCCTGGTGACTCATTCACCCTCCCAGGCTGCCTCCCAGGAACCCATTGCTTATCAACCCTTGTCTCTTTGTGTCTCTCAGCAGGCCATGCTGGCCAGGGTCTCAGCGCAACCTCAAACATGTAGGTGAGTGGAAGCCCCTATGTGTGGAAGGAGGCTGTAGATGCCTTCATGGTGGGTTCGGTAGGCCCATGTCTGGGAGGTGGCCACTTGGGCGTCAGACCGGGAGCCCTGGATGTCTGCAGATGGTGGACTTCTCCGTTGAATGTCCACCATTGGACCATCCCACATGCAGGGGAAGCTAAATGTTGTCAGGGTCCCTGACAAGGACCAGAAAGTGCAGGGACACCATTGTCAGCCCACATTCAGCTGAGGGACCTTGCTGCTTCACGGTGTCCCCCATGGGACCATCCAGATGGTGGACGTGTCCCCCTTGCAGGCCATGGGAGACATGACTGTCTCCCATGGCCCTGGGCTGTTCCTGAAGCTCTGGCCCTTGGTAAAGTGTACCAGGCTGGAGAGCTCAGTTCTCCTTTTGCGTACTTCAGCTCCCAAGGGGGCAGCTGGGGAGGTCCCCTCCCCAATCCCTTTAGCTGCTGAGACAGGAAGGGCCCACCAGTCCTAGGAGGGGAATCTCGAGTCCCTGGGTGCAACAGGCGAGAGCCTGGACCTCTCATGGTGGTATTCTAGACCTGAGGTATTGATCATAGGGAAGAGGCCCAGCAGGTGCAGGAAGACGCCCCCCTTGTACAGAGGACAGGGGACGGCATGTCTTGGTTGCATGCACGCTTTGTTGGCCCAGCATCCATTCCTCTGGCCTGAGGGCCCTGGGGATGGTAGTTCCCCATGTCCTCAAGAGCACTTGACTTCCTCTGGGTAACACAGATGGCCAACGGTGGGAGGGCAAGGGCCTGCCCTACCTACCAGGGCACGCACTCTTCACGCCAGGCTGCATGCCCACCATGTTTTACATCTTAGGAAGTCTATGGGCCGAGCCTTCTCCTGGGGGCCAGCATCAGCAAGGTTTGGCTCCCTTGGCGGCCACATTCTCCTTTGTTTCAGGGTCCAGGTATGGGCATCTCTGCTCCTGTAGGCTACCCCTTCCTTGGGTTCCTCCGCAATGTGCCGGGCGGCCTCATGCCTTGCCACACATTGCCAGGATTCTGGGAGTGGCAGCTCTTGGCCACGGGGGCAGGTACCCCAGAGCAGGGCGTTTTGAGAGCTGGCCTACGCCTCTCTCCCCAGAGTGTGTCCCCAATTGAAGATCTTGCCCTGAGGGCCAAGTATTGCTAGGCCCAGCGCCAGCAAGAGTCCCAAAGTCTCATGCCTCTGCACGCCCCAAGGGTAACCTGCTCTACAGTAGGTACCCCTGATGAGCAGTTTCAGGGAATGGAGAGCGCCCACTCGGGTCACCACTGCCTTCCTTGGGTCAATGATGAGAACTCATATTGTCTCAAAGAGAGATAATGACCTAAAAATCATGCTCAATAGGATTACGCTGAGGCCTAATGGAGGGGTTAACCCAGGATCAGCATTCCAATGATGCTAGGGGCCCAGGGGGACTGCTGCAGTTTGGGGCTTGAAGCGACCAATCCCTTGAAGCTCCCCGCATTTGTTGTGCCTTACTGTAAACCTCAAGGTGCCCACGAGGGAATCAAGCCTTCGGCCTTTGGCCTAGCCTGCCGACCCATTCCCCCTCCTAGGACTTGGGCTAGGCTTAGCAACCCTGGACTCCTTGTGTCTTTCACTGGGCCATGGTGGCCAGGGTCTCAGCATGTCCTCAAACATGGCAGGTGATTGGAAGCCACTGGCTTGGTGGGAGGTCTCAGACACCATCGGAGTGGTTTTGGGAGGCCGAGTCTAGGTGGCGGCTGCATGGGCATCGGGCTGGGAGCCCTGGATGTCAGGAGAGGGAGGACTTCCCCCTCGAAGGTCCGCCCTTGGATCATTCCACGTGCAGGGAAAGTGAAAGGTTGGCCGGGTCCCTGACAAGGACTGGAAAGTGCAGGGACA
>NW_027398569.1:0-10830 GCF_003265705.2 Callorhinus ursinus | reverse complement strand
ACAGCCGGGACTCCCGTGAGAACACATTAACACGGCCTCCTTGAGCGCCCGTCGGGGGCCTGGCAGGATCGGGCTGAGCCAAGAAAAGAAGATCCTTTTTTTTTCTTGAGGAAAATGATGGTCTCGGGTCTTGTCCCTCCCTGAGCCCACAGCCAGGCTAGTCGCTGCCAACACAGGCTGTCCCCTGGTGGCAGGCCCCAGGCCTCCTCATCCTCCTCCAATTTAAATTTTGGAGGTTGAAACTGCCTTTTGCAAACTTTCTTTCTTGCCTGGGGTCCTTGGGGGGAAAAATGGCCTAAATGAGAGAGATGTCACGAGGTTATCCATCCCAGCGTCCCTGTGACCAGAGATGCTCTCAATGGGGCTTCTGGAAGGGCTGTGCCTTGTTGGTGCCCCTGTCTGTGTCCTGAGCACTGCCAAGGGATTTGGTGGGATTCACAAAGTCATGAGTTTGGCAGCATTGGCTTCTGGGGTCTGTCCAGGCAGGGGGGCCAGTCTGGATAGGCAGGGGTGTCCACTCTGTGGGAGCCCTGGGTCTTGGGCCTAGCCCAAGTTCAGCTGGGCCTGGTGGTGAGTGGCCAAGGGGTCAGGCGCTGGAGACAGGAGCAGGCAGAGCCAGCACCCCTCCCTGTAGGACCAGGAGGAGAGCTCCATGTGGTGCCCTTGGCCAGGCACATCGAGGGCGTCGCTAGTGAGAGACTCTGGGTGGTGGGTGACCTCGGAACCTTCTCCAGGGATTGAAGCTGGCCTGTCACCTCACCCCGTCGACTTTGCACACTGGTGTGGTCCCCACCAAGTCACCTGCAGAGTGAGGGGCGGTGGGCATGGGCTCAGCCAGGTGGACTCAGGGACAGAACAGGTCCCTGTGGGAGGACATGGCTGGGTAGGGCCTGGGTCCCCAGGCACGGCAAGGGAGCAAGATTTTCGCTAACATGCTCCCCCTCTGTGGCCTTTGGCACCACAGCACTCGTAACTGGCCAGTCTCCTGTGAGCTCCCTACGGCTGGGGCCCAGTGTGGCACATTGCCCAAGTCGGGTGCCCCCAACACCCTGCTGGTGCTGCACAGAGAGCCTGGAGGATCGCTCCAGCCGCAGGTCCAAGCTCCCCCAGCCCTCAACAGCCCCTCTGACCACCTCCCCCCAAATCCTGTCCCCTCCCCAGCTGTCTTTTCCTAGTGAACTCCAAGCTTGCTCCAGCCTGGGGTGGCCTGTCCCTGCAGACTCCTCTCCCGGATGGTCACATGGCAGGCTTCTTGGTGGTGTTCACATCTTGGTGTTAAAGTCACCCCTCAGCCAAGTTTCTCTGCTCCCTTCCCATCTGCAGTGAGCTCCACGCCCCCCTCCCGCCCCCCGACTGTCTGTCTCACTGTCCCCCTGTATTTTCTTCCTAGAAGTTAGCAATATGCAAAATGACATTTGGGCACATGTGCATCTGGCTGTTGGCCTCCAGGGCCCATGTGTGACAGGCTAGGTGTATGTGGAACTGAAGAGTTGATGGAGAGCCAAGGAAGGGAGGGGTGGAAGGAGAACAGGTAGAAAAGGAAGGATGCGGATTGGCAGAGCATCTCCCAGGAGGGGCTCTGGCTCGCCAGGTCCCTGTTGTTGCCGCCCGAGAGGGCTTCCAGGTCTCCTGGCCTGGGAGGAGTGGCATGGAGGAGCACGGGGTGGGGGGCGGTCGTCAGTGGCCCAGTGACCATGCGCTGCCTCAGGTGTCCCCTCCATGCTCCTTGGGGATCGCGAGGCAGGGTGTGCAAGGCTCAGGGAGGTCCCGGAGACCCCTCCGGGTAGGCGAGGGGGCAGCACATCCTCCTCTCCCTCCCCCATGCATGCTGCCACACTCGCTGCCACCCCCCCGAGGTGCCCGTAAGGGAAGCACCGGAGAAGATGAGCAGCAGCTGTGGTTGGACCTGCACGAGGGGCTTGCACTCCTCCCTGGTGTGCCCGGCTGGCACGTGTTGGATACGGGTAGTGTCTGGGGCCTCGGGGCTGTGGTGACGGCAGCCATGACCCTGATGGTCAGCCCGTAGCTGTGGGCGCCAGATGATCCGGCTCAGGCTCCTCTCCCCCCCACCCCTGGGCGGGCAGTGCAGGGGGCCTGCTCTAACACCCGGGGATCGGGGCTCGGGGCTCGGGCCGTCCTTCACCACAGCCCCCCATCCTACGTGCACAGCTGCTCCCCGTCCCAGAGAGGTCCAGGGCTGGCTCTCTGGCCATCGGGAGACAGCCCTGACAAGGACACGCAGGCCCTGTGCATCCAGAGAGGGCTCCGGAGAGGGGTGCAGGGTTCTGATGGGCTCTGCAGCAGGGACAGGGGACGCTGTGCAGAAAGCACTGGAGGGGTGGGGGGGGCTGCTGAGGGTGAAGGGTTCTTGGCATGCTGCCCGGGGGGGGGCCCACTGAAGGGTGTGACCACTCGGCTCACCTGCAGGCAGGAGAGCCAGGCATGGGCCAGGGTGGGCGCTGTCCCAGAACGGAGGCTGAGGCTCCCACCAGAACGGGCTCAGCCTGCGCTCCTGTCCTCCCATCTCCTGCCCCGGATATAAACAACCCCGCCGCCCTGCCGCTGCCCGAGGTCCCAGCCCTGTGCCCTGTCCTCCCGCTGCTGCTGCTGGCTCACACATCTCCAGTGGGTCCCAGGCTCCCCTGGAGAGGCAGGCTGGGGAAAGAGGGAGCGAGGGGGACAGCAAGCATAGCCTGGCTCTGAGCCTTCGAGGCTCACGCCTGGGGTGGATGGATTCGCCCCCAGCCCTGCCCTGACCCCAAGATGTGTTGCTCTGCCACCCACTGAGCCTAGGGACAGGGCTGCCGGAGCGAGTGGGCTCGGCAAGCCCTAGAGCTTGACACCCTCAGCCTCAGTTTCCCTGTCTGAAAAACTGGAAATAATAGTACCGTGCGCCTCTCAGGGCTGCTGTGAGCATCCAGGGGCACCTTGGGGAAAAAGCTCCCGCAAATGGGCGATGTCTTCCCGGACCCTCTCTGGGGCCTGGAGGCACAGAGAGGAATGTCCTTCCACCAGCCAGCTTGTGTTTATTGCCTCTCAGATAAAACAGGACTGCAAAGGCACCAGCCCAGCACGGGGGCCTGGAAACCCCAGTTCCAAGAGTCCCTCAAGCCCCCAGAGGAATCCCCGAACATGTGTGCACCCTGGGACTCAGACTTGGATGATGGGTGAGGAGCAGGAGAACCAGGCTCTGTCCCCAGGGGTTCCCAGGCTGGCAGGGAAGGTGAGGGCAGCTTAAGGCCTATGGGGGACACGAGAAAGGTGGGGCTGGGCCAAAGGCCGTGGGGTCTGAAGTGGGGGAGATGGGGGAGGGGAGGGGCCAGAGAAGGTCCCGGAGGGTGGAAGCTGGGGAGAGTGGTGGAAGGCAGCCATGGGGGGGGGCGGTTGGGCAGGGGTCTCCTGCCAGACGCTGACAGACAGCAGAGAAAAGGCCTCAGTTTACATTGCAGAGGCCAAGTCCGCAGGGCTGTCTGCCTGGTTAGGCAAGCCCCAGGGACGCAAGCGTGTCCCCCAGCAGCCCCAGAACCAACAGCATGGTGGGGACAAAGAGCCCAGCAAGGTGTGGAGAGGAGTTTTCCATGTCTAGGTCGGAGCTCTGCATGGTGCTGGCAATCCACGTGGTGTACATGCTGACGTTGATGTAGACTCCCGGCTTTTTGGGGAGGCCGCAGGCAAACCCCCAGCTCACGATGCCTGCCTGGGTCCAGACTCCATCAAGGTTGCAAACCAGCGGGCCCCCGGAGTCACCCTAGGGAGAAAGGAGGAGTCTGGAAGCATAGGGCACACGAGGGGAAAGGAAGTTCCCAGGGGTCTCCCCAGGCCCACCAACCTCCCTTCAACACGGCTAGCTAGGTCTAGTGGACGGAGGATTGGTGGGTTGGATGTTTCTGGAAGGCAATGGAGGTCTGGGAATTCAGGGCAAAATCTCTGGCAGATGGGAGAAGCAGTGCCAGGGAAATGCTGTGTTCTCTAAATACGACCGTGCGTGTCAGAGTAGGGGCTCAGGGGGGCATTTCTGTGTTGCTAATAATGCTGTTTGCTTCATTTTGGATGAAAAAGTCTACGATAAAACAATACTAAGAGGGCACTTGAGATAAAGCGTGTTTTGCTTGTAAAAGCAGACAAAGAAAGAAGACACCAACCCAGCCCAGAAGTGACCAGCTCCTCAGGACAGTCTGCTCAGAGGCCCTGAGGTTCTTTTTGGGAAAGAAAAAAAGGACATTTCTGGCCCCCAAAGAAAAGCTTTAGGGATGGGGATATGGTCACAGTTTGCTTAAGCACTTTTGAAGTTTTTCACATTCTGATAATATTGATATGATACATTTAAAGGGAGGCAGGGTGCGAGAATATGCTTTTCTATTTGAATTGACTGGTATTTAAAGCAACGTTGCCCTCCTCCACCCTGGGGGGGGGGCAGGGGTGCTGGGGAGTGGGAGATCCCGCTTCCACCCCCCACTGGGATTGCTTGCTCACCCCGCAGGCATCTTTCTGGCCACTCTCGAAGCCAGCACAGAGCATATCCTCGAGGATGATGGGCAGCTCGATGGGCACGTTGGAGTTCTCGTGGTAGTAGGCGTCACAGGTCTGGGCGTCAATGAGGGGCAGCTGCAGCTCCTTCAGGGTGAAGGGCGGGGGCAGTGCTGGGGTGGGGAGCAGAACGGTGCTCAGACGGCAGGCGGCCGCCTGCTGGCCTTCCGCCCACCCGTCCCTGCGCTCCCGCGCTCAGCCGGACTGCTGACAAGAAGCCGTTCCTTGTCATTTCTGCAGGCCACTCCTCCGCTTCTTGAGGATCTGAGGATCCAGGGCCTGCGTTGAGCCCGGGGCGGGGGGGCTGGGGGGGGCGAGGTGAGCCTGTGTTGAATATTCAAAACCCGAGGAAGAGCTGCCCCCTTCCTCTGTCTGGCAGGGCATGCGCGGAGATGTGGAGCTCCCCTCAGGTGTGGCTGCCCTCCCAGGCCCGGGGTGGGGGGGTGGCAGGGGACACACAGAGACACATGGGGGAGAGGCTGTGTGAAAATGGAGGCAGGCTGGGGCTCGCAGCCACCAGCCGAGGGACTGCTACCAGGTGCCACCTGACGCTCGAAGGAGCAGGGAGGATCCTGGCCCGGCCAAAACCTCGACTTCAGACTCGTACCGTCCTCAACTGTGAGAGCCTACATTTCTGCGGTTTGAAGCCCCCAGGCCTGTGCCTGTTTGTCGTGGAGGTCCGGGGCCCCCGATGCCAGGCGGTCGTCCTGTGTTCCCAGACCTCACTCCTGCCCCGCCCTGTGGGAAAAGGCTGCAATGCCTCATCCTCCGCACGAGGTTAGCACTGGAGTCTCTGCTCGTCACAGGGGGAAGCCACAGCCCAGCGAGGCTGGTGGGGGTCACCCAGCCCACATGGAGGCCAGGCAGTCAGGCCCTGGCTCCTGTGCCACGAGGGCAGGGGTGACGTGTGGCTGGGAGGGCAGAGTGGGGAGCCCGAGCAAGGGTCTGGGGTGGCAGTATTTCTGTGGCTCCCCTCTGCTGTGCCCTCATCAGTGTGTGCAGGCTTCACATCCACTCTTTATGAGTGTGGAGGCAGGTGCCGGAGGAGAGAGGGCCCTAGGGAGGCCCTAACAGCCCTGGTCCCCACCTCCCCCCTCCCCTCCCCTCCTCCCCCGCATGGGTGTCCTTACGTTGATTCAAGTCGACATTCCCCCAGCCAGTGACCCAGCACCAGGTGCCTTGACCCAGGGGGTCTCCAGGTTTGGGGAGGCAGACTGGAAGGATGAGGTCACTGAAGGTGACAGGGGAGGCCAGCTGCACCAGGGCAATGTCCCCTCTGTTGCTCTCCTCCGAGTACTCTGGGTGGGTGATGAACTGGGCCACGGCTTGGAGCTCCTGGGGCTCCCCAGCCTGGGGGTAGGAGGAGAGGGAGCCCAGCAGCACGACGTAGGCAGATAGGGGCTGCTTCCTGGAGGTGGGAAAGTCCAGGGGTCAGGAGACCCAGGGTCTCATTGGTGGGGGCCAGGGGCCATCTTGATTTGAGGGTCCTAACATTATAGACGGACAACTTTGCAAGCAGAGCACGTGCCAGAAACGAAAAGGACCTTGTTTATTCCTCAAGACACCCCTACATGGACCCCACCGCCCTGTCTGGTGAGTGTGAACCAGGCTTGAGAGGCAGTCACTGCCGCCCAGCTGCTGAGCAGTGGACTGGAGGCCTCATCTTCTCAAGAGATCCCCATAGGGGAGCCTTTGGTCTCTGGGAAATGAATCACTTCTTGGGAGGTGGCCCATGGAAGTGGATAAGTGACGCCCCAGGAGCATATTTCCCCCATCTAATGCCAGATGCACCGAAGGCTGTAGTTTAAATGGGGAAGGGAGGGTGTTGGGGGGGTGAAGGGCCGGTCCTGGCTACCCCCTGCTCCCACCTGTGCCCTCGGAAGATACTCACTGGTCGAAGCAGTGGGCTGCAGTCAGCACCCAGTCCTCAGCGATCAGGGAACCCCCACACACGTGCTGTCCATATTCCCTCAGGCTGACCTGCCACGGCCACTGGCCCAGCTTGGCATTCTGCCCCGACATGATGCGGCCTGACACACGTGGGCGTCCACACACTGCAGGGGGAGCCCATGGGCAGGCTAGGCGTGGTCCCGTCTGGCTCCCCGGCCCCACAGAACGACCCTCCTAATCCCTGGGGCTCACAGGTTGGCACCTGGTCCCTCCTCGGGCTCTACAAGGTGGAATTCCTTGTGATGTAGGACCTTCCGCTCTAGGAAAGGACTTGGCCCTGGGGGGGGGGGGCGCGTTGCACAGCAGCTGAGTTGGGGGAAGTGGGAGCTGGGGGCCTGGGTGGTTATTGCAGGCTCGGTGGGAAGAGGGGAGTTGTGAGCCGCTGGTCCAATGCTCCTGCCTGCCGCACAGTGCGTGCCACATCATCTGCGCTTGGCCGGTGGAGGCGGTGAAGGTGCGGAGGTCTGGGGGGTCCGAAGGAGAGCCCCCTCCCGACCCCTGGGTTCCTTAGAGGACCTGCCCGGGCACAGGGCATAAGGGGCAGGGAAGGCATTACACAGGCCTCTTGATCTGCCCCCAACACTCAGGCACTCTCTCCTGCAGTGCCTGTCCCCCCCCCCCCCCGGCCCCCGTATCTGTCCTACCTGAATCCAGGCTTATGGCAAAGGCATTGGGCGGGGAGAAGTTGGCTGGGAGAGCGGGGGTGCTCTCCTGGAGGGCCATGGGGAGGAGGGAGAGCAGGATGGCAGTAAGGGCCAGCTCCATGGTGTGCTCCAGCCACCACTTCCGGGGGCAGAGTCCTCAGACACTGAGGAGCAGAAGGATTGCCGTTTAGCCCAAGTGCTGGCCTTGCCCCAAGGTGGGGCTGACACTCGAGACTCGGCTCCCACACTGCTCCTGGGCCCAGGGTCCTCGGCCCTCTCCATGTCTTCGGCAAGACCCTCAGGACCTTCCCTCCCCTGCCCTGGTCCCAGCATCATAGCACCCACTCCCCCCACCACATCTGGGGCACTTACTGTGTGCCGGCCCTGTGTCAACCGTACCCCGGCCTTCTGGCTATTAGGATCCCCATCCTACAGCAGAGGAAGTGAGACTCCCATGGTTGAAGGACTTGCCCGAGGCCCGACAGGTGACAAAGATATTTCTACTTTGTGCTCTGTGTCATAGTGCCTGGTGCACCAGGCAGGGGGTGGGGGGATGGGGACTGCCGCCCTAGGACACACTCCACTCTGCTCCCTCAGCTGTTTGTTTTCACCCTGGAGCTCGGAAGGGCCTAAGGTGGGGCCAAGATGCCCGGAGAGTGAGAAGGGACCCATTATTCAAGGAGGTGGAACACCTGGACAGCCACTGCCCTGCGCCGGCCTTACCTCCATGGAGCTGTGTGGCCAAGAAAGCAGAGCTGAGCAGCCTGGGCACTGGGGGGAGGAGGGATGCAGGACACTTTTCCTGATTCCTAAGTTTTATCCATTTCTCAAGTACCCATCCTTTCTGATGCCCCAGTCAACCTAGCCTACAGGCCGCTCCCCCTCCAAAGGGCTCATTACCCCTGGGGGGCATGGTGGATCTCTGAGCAGCCCCAAATACTTGATTTACGTCAAAATCATGTTCAGTGAATACTCTTGGTGTTACTGCTTTTTCCACCTACCAGATCTCTTGATTTCTGAGAAAAATGTGAATTTATTTAGAACTTTTTTTTTTTTTGCTTTATTTCAAAGCTCTGTTGTTGGCATAATGTTTTCAGAGGCTTGTAACTTGTGTCAATGTAAAATATCCCTGTATTTCATTCTTTTTTTTTTAAGATTTTATTTTATTTTTTGACAGAGAGAGATACAGCGAGAGAGGGAACATAAGCAGGGGGAGTGGGAGAGGGAGAAGCAGGCTTCCCGCTGAGCAGGGAGCCCGATGCGGGGCTTGATCCCAGGACCCTGAGATCATGACCTGAGCCGAAGGCAGACACCCAGCGACTGAGTCACCCAGGTGCCCCTCCCTGTATTTCATTCTTAAGACTCCTAGCCCTGGGGCACCTGGGTGGCTCAGTCAGTTAGGTGTCCAACTCTTGATTTTGGCTCAGGTCATGATCTCAGGGTTGTAGGATCGTGCCCTGGGTCAGGCTTCATGCTGAGCATGGAACTTGCTTGAAATTCTCTCTCTCCCTTTCCCTCAACCCCTCCCCCCACTTACTCTCATGCTCAAATAAATAATTAAATAAAATCTTAAAAAAAAAAAAAGAGGGCACCTGGGTGGCTCAGTCGGTTGAGCAGTCGATTTCAGTTCAGGTCATGATCTTGAGGTCATGGAATTGAGCTCTGCATTGGGCTCTGCCCTCAGTACAGACCCTCTCTCCCTCTACTCCTTCCCCTGATCTCTCTCACTCTCTCTCCCTGAAGTAAAGAAACAAGATAATGCACAGCCTTGTGCTGTGGTCAGAGTATGTGTGCCCCCCACCCTTCCACAAGTTCATATGTTGAAATCTGTATGTTGAAGCCCAGGGTGTTGTGTTCAGAGATGGGGCCTTTGGGAGGTGATGCGGTCAGGAGGGTGGAGTCCTCATGAATGGGATCAGCGCCCTCATAACAGAGACCCAGAAAGCTCCTTCACCCCTTCTGCCATGGGAGGGCACAGTGAGGAGGCAGCAGCTCTGAACCAGGAAGCAGGCTCACCAGACACCTTGACTTCAGACTTCCAGACCAGGAAGCATGAGAAAGAAATGCTTATCTGTAAGCCATCCAACCACTTTATGGTATTTTGTGATAGCAGCCCAAGTGGGTGAGGTCACCCAGCAAAGCATTTGACTCAGAAGGGATGTCACATTCCTCTTCCTCCGTGTGGGCTCACTCCATCCCTTGTTTCTGCTGAGCTTGTGTTAGGAACGTACAGAGCAGAGGAGAGACTGCTCCCCCTGCAGCCTTCCAAGCTAGGCCAGTTCACACTGCTGGGAACACACGGCCTAGCTGACGGTCTGCTGAGTTGCCGGCCCATCCAGAGCCCTGCTTCGCCTTTGTTCTCAACCCTTGATTTTATTTTACTTAAAACACATTTTGCTATGGAAAAATTTAAGTATACACAGATTAGAGGAGAACAGGAAACACTTATGTCTGTCACCCAGCTTAGAGGACTGTCAGTGTGGAACCGACCTCGTGTGTCCCTCCCTGTCGGCACTATTTTCTTTCATGCAATCTTTGTAAATTTTTGCTCTAAGTTCTGAACACGTTTCTCTACTTTATCTTCCAATGTGCCAGTTCATCCTTTAGCTACATCCATTTTACCATTCAGCCCTTGCCGCAAACGATTTCTCTGAGCAGTATCTTCAATCCTTTCTTGTTCTCTGATCGCTCTTTTCCTGGGCAATTCTTGTTTCGTGTTTACAAACACCCTAGAGGAGCTTTCTGAGGATAGCAGCTAGGCTCCTCCAAGTTGTCTACTGTTCCATGTAATCTCTCGGTTTTCCTTGAAGACACTTCACCTTATTCAAATCGATCGTCCTGGTGCACGTATGGATTTCCCAGGATTGTCCTTGGTTTGTTGTGCAGTAATAACAGTAAGAGGGCAGCGAACAGGCCCCATGACACTCCCACGCTGCACGGGCCAGAGAAAGGACTGGCCGGCCCTCCGCCAGCTACTAGGAAATCACTTCTGAGCCTTCCGAATGTCTTGCTTGACCTAAAGCCTTGTGCCCCTGCACTTAGTTAATGCTAACAGCACCACTGCGGGCCGCGCCCAGGGCCGCACCGCATCCTCGGGACTTCCAGAGGCATGGAAGTCTGCGCACTAAGCCTCGGCACCGGGCCTCCGAGCTTACCCGACACGGAAGCCGTTAATAAAACCTCACTCACCGGGGCTCAGGTGAGCGTCCCCAGCTGGCAGAGCTCACGAGTGTTGTCACCCGTCACTGCTGGGAGAACGGAGCTCTGCCCGTCTGACTCCGCTGTGAAGGGAAGCTAGAAGCTTCCACCCGGTCTCGCCTGGCCTCTGTACCTTTTGCGTTGGCTGATGCTCCTAGTACCACTGCAGCGAGCCCCAGCCACGAGTGTAACAGCTTCGAGTTCTGGGAGACCTTCTAGGCAATCACGACTCTGAGGGCGGCCTGTGGACCCCAGTTCAGTTGTCCTGGAGCTTGGTGACTGTGGTGCCCTGCACCCCCGCCCACGGAAAAGGAAAGCTGCCTGTGGGCTCTGTGCAGTCGGGTGCGGCCGGCTGCGAGCAGCAGGCAAACGGCGAGGCGAAGAGCCCCCCGGGTGGTCAAAATCGGGCCATCTTCCCTGGCTCCTGTCAATGACCATCGCCTTGAGCGGAAGCCCCCGACGGCCGCTCAAGGAGGCCGTGTTAATGTGTTCTCACGGGAGTCCCGGCTGT
>NW_027398568.1:0-10834 GCF_003265705.2 Callorhinus ursinus | reverse complement strand
TGAGGCTCCTGGACCCAGAGCAGAGAAGTGCTGTCAGGTGGGGATAGGAAGGCACCTCCGACCTCTGGCCTGCACACCTGCTTCCGTGTCTGGGAGAAGGGGAAACACACATTTGTTTGTTAAGTAGTAATAAGTTTCATTTTAAAGTAGACCAATGACTTTGACATTTTTGGAAAAGCGAAATTACTCTTCCAAATGAACACCTCAACTCATCTCTTCCTCATGCAACTTGAGTGGGGTCTGGTTTACTCCAGCCTCCAGTCCCCACCTGGAGGATCCTCCTGTACCACCCTGACAGCCCATTACCAGCATTCCTGGGGGCACAATGCTGAATTTGGGGACGCCTCTGGGGCTTCTTGCCACTGCACCTGTGCCTGGTGAAGCAGGAACCTGGAGCACCCTCCCAGACGATCCTGATGGACCATTACCACCATCCCTGAGGACATGGGACACAATGCTGAAGTTGGAGGACTGCTCGGGGGCTTCTTGCCACCGCACCTGTGCCTGGGGGCAGCAGGAACCTGGAGGGCCCTCCCAGAGGATCACAAGGGACCATTACCTCAATCCCTGGGGAACATGGGGCACAATGCTGAAATTGAGGGATGGCTCTGGGGCTTCTTGCCACCGCACCTGTGCCTGGGGGAGAAGGTACCTGAAGGGCCCTCCCAGATGATCATAACGGACCATTACCACAATCCCCCTCAGGACATGGGGCACAAAGCTAAGTTGGAGTCCCTTGGTCCTGAAACCAGCAGGAACGGAGCTCCAAGGGCAGAGAGGAAACTCAAGGAGGATTCCCATCCAGGGAAAGGGGGCCCACTGGAGGGCACTGAAGCAGCCAGCCCCAACGACCCACAGGCCATTTTCACAGGATCACTTCCCGCACTCCCTTAGCACGTTGTCCGTCTTCGTGTGTGGACAGTGACTGGCCCACTCAGTGCTGGTGCACTTCCAGAGGAGGACTAGAAACTTTTCAGTGCTTCCTCGTGGGTCAGAGGACCAACGCCCAAAGAAGCAGAGGATATCCCTCTTCCTCCCGAGCTGGGGAAGGCAGCCACCGTCGTGGGGCAGGGCTGGGTCCAGGAGTGTGTTCTTTCTGAAGCCCCAGCCTTCAGTGGGTGTTGCATTGCCTGAAAAAGACCCACTCAGCCCCAGAATCAGGAGCAGTGAGGGGCTGTCTCCAACCCTAGCCCAGGATCACGACCTGAAACCATCCTGTCTTTGGGAGGACAGGTATCCTGCAGGAGCCATGGAGGGGACTGGCCCCTCTCCCCTCCCCAGGTCCAGAATGCCCGGGACCTGCAAGAGCTCTTCATCTGAGGAGGAGTCATGGAGAGCAAGTGTGTCTCGTCCGAGCCCAGCAAGTGAAATAACCAAACCCCAACGCCCAGGTTCTAACAGCAGCAGAATTTCAATGTACTGTTTGGGGGCAGCCTCCTCCACTCTTATGTGGCCTTGAGGGACCCCAAGGGAAGTCCAGGCTCTGTGCGCGGCTTACGTCAATCGCCAGAACTTCACATGTTCCTGCCATGGGAGGGATCATTTAGCATCATCCCTTTGCACAGAGGAGGAGAGCGAGGCCCAGAGAGGGGAGGTAAATGTCTCCAGTCCCAGAGCTGGTCAGCAGAGAAGCTGGAAAGCCAGCCCTCCAGAGACCCTGCTAAACCAGCCAGAGACTCCCTGAGTTGAAAGTGAGCCCTCCCCTGCCTGACCAGCCATGCACTGGCCCCTGACCTTCATGGTGGCCTGTTCTTGGCGCTGAAGGTGAGCTGGCTGACTAGGAGGAGGAGTCCAGCTGGTGGGACAGGCTGTAGCTACAGGACAGAGTGACACGTCTGAGGTAGCAGGAGTCACAATCTGGTCTCCCTCCCGGAGCCTGCCTGGGAGCTGGAATCTGGGTGCCTTAGGGGCCAGCACACAACAGGGTCTGCTCTGACCATGGAGCCATGGTCCCCTGGGAGATTCCACTCTGCCCTCTCCCCACTCCTGCCTGACCTCACCTTTCCTCATTGTGGTGCTGCAGGTCCTGGAACCAGGCCCCATAGCGATGGCTTGGTTCCAGCTTGTAATGATTTTGCAGCCCCCAGGGCCCCTGGATTTCCTAGTGCCGGAGGGAGGACTGGCTTTGGACAAGGACTGGGCTGAGGAGGATGCAGGGCCTTGTGGAGAGTGAAGGATGGGGCAGGGGCCGAGTCCTGGGGCCACTGCTCATGTCTAAAGAGGGCTGAAATCCCTGAATGGCCATGGGGTCCCTCATTACACTAACGACTCCCTTCACACTCGGGCATCCTGCTGGTGGGCCCCTCCTCCCCGGCCTCCATCCCACCCCTCTGACTCCAGCCAGGCCTGCAGCCAGGGACAGGCTGGACCTCTGCCCTGGGTCCTGCCAGGAAGACAAAGCAGAAAGAGAGGAGAAGGGGATGGGGTGGACTGATCTCCCTGTCCTGAGTCGGCCTCCACTGATGCCTCCAGGTCCACTGGCCCAGCCCTGCACTTAGCTGGACCCTGAGAGGGAGTCTGCATTCCAGGCCAGCTGGGTGGGGAGTATTCAATGACCTGTGCATCCTCAGATGTCCTACCCACCTGGCCTTGCACCCTAAGGCCTACCGCCCAGGGTGGGCGTGGTTGCGGGGCCCAGCGGACTTTGGGGCCACAGAGCAGTCGGATGTGGTGAGGGAATGTGGGGACCAGTCACGTGCAGAGCCATGGGTACGTGTAAATCCCCCGCAGGGCTGGTTCGCTGTACAGGTGCTGTGTGCAGGTCCCCTTTGCACACCTGGCCATGACACACATGGCTGTCCCTCTCGGTGGGGAGCCCTGTGTCCCTGGTGCATCTGTCCCCACCTACCCTTGGAGGAGCGGCCACTTTCAAGCATGTCCATGTCCAACCCTCAGGGACAGTTGGGAACCTGGGTCAAGAGAGGCAGGCACTGGCCCAAGAAAATTAGTGGTGCAGAGCCCAAGGAGCAGGGCTTCTCTCCACTCCTAGACCAGCCCCAAACCTCCCATGAGGTTCGCTTTGGGGGTGAGAGCCCCTCAGATCCTCGGGGATAGCTACCCACCCAGCCCCATGTGGGGACATGATCTTGGCATCGCCAGGCACGTAGAGGCATGTGCACCTGCACACCCACCCACCCACCCACACACACACACCACTCTGACTGCCCAGCTGGGGGTCAGAAGGGGAGGACACCCTGGGAGCGAGGTGGGTGACAAGTGGGGGAAGAAGAAAGAGGTTGGGACAGCTGGGCCATGGGGCAGGGCATCAGGACCCCTGGCAAGGGCCCAGATCCAGAGCATGGGGAGGGGAGACACGCCAGGCTGATGGTCAGGGGTCCCCAAAGGGCCCAGGGGGTTGCCAGTGCGCTGGGAGAAGACAGGGTCTGGGTTCTGGTGTCCACCACCACCCTGGGCACTTGGGCGTAGGAAGAGATACCCACCCCCAAGTCCAGAGGGGCTACAGCGCAAAAGGCCTCATCTTATTCTTCTCCCACTTGGGGTGCAGAAATGCAGTGTCCCAAGGGTCCCACAGGCTTGTAGAAGAGCCTGTTGGCCTTGGATCTCCATCCCTGACGCACTGTGCTCCCAGTGCTGGGGAAATGCTTTGTACTTCCTCGAGGTCCTTCTCAGCAGAGGACAGACTGGGGGCTTGGGGGGCTGAGGACCTGGGTACGCAGAACGTGGCAGAGCACTGGGCCACCAGTCTGGAGACCAAGGTCAGGGCCCTCCTTGTTGCAGCCTCAGGGTCCCCATGTGGAAGAGGATCCAGAATCACTGTTCTGGTCAGGGTGAGGAGGACTTAGGAAGGACTGGAACACCAGGACCGGAGAGGGAAACGGGTACAAGGGAGGCTTCTGAGGGTTCTCACAATGCCCTTGGAACCCACAGGTCCTGCTCCTGTGAGAGACACAGACACAGAGACAGAGAAGGAGACAGAGAATGAACACAGGACAGAGGGAAGCAGGAGACGTCATAGACTTTCCTCCACCAGCTTGGAAATGACATCCCGGCATTTTGTGCCATTCTATTCCTGAGAGCGCCTTCACACAGGCCATCCACCCTGGAGGGGAGGGGATTGCACAGGGATGTGTGACCAGGATTCAGGGGTGCCAGGGGCCACTGTGGGGACTGCCCAGCACACGGGCACAGACGAGGCCCTGGGACCTGAGCCTAACATTAATGGGAGCCCCTGGAAGGCTGTGTTGTGAGAAGACAAGGTCAGAATCAGTTCATTACTACCATCCTACGGGGGTTGGGACACAGGAAGGAGGGGGTTGGTTTTGCCTGGACCCCAGAACAGACCCAAGCCCCTCCGAGCTGTGTTCCATGCGAAGCCCAGCTCCTGGCTCATCCTTGCATTGCCAAGTATGCACCAGCCTCCCGTGATAGCAGGCACGGAACATGTGTAGAGGTCCTACCCCTGATCGCGTCCCTAGAAGTAGAAGCCAGAATACACCGATGTGCAGATGGGGAGCCTGTGGAGGCCCTGAGAGGCACGGGGTCTGTCCAGGTTCACAGCCCTGTGCACGTGCAGGAGCCCGGTCTGAACCCAGCTCAGTGCCCTCACGGTGGGTACACCGCTGCACCCAGGCCTCCCCGGGGGCTGTGGGTGGGCTGTGTGGGTGTCACTGTATGGGTGGGGCATGGGGGGAGTGTGAGCATTGAGCAGCGGGGGAGGGGGGCCCTTGGGGGTCTCTTGTGTGAGGAGGAAGTTGGGTAAGGGGACCCAAGGCGGTGGTGACCTCACTTCCCTTACAACAGAGCCCAACAGAATTTGGAACCCCAGTAACTAGGCACCCACATTCCACAGACAGCCCACTGCCCAGCTCATTTCGTTGGAGATCCTCAAACCAAGATGTTCACATGCTGCCTGGCGAGGTCCGGAGTTTGCAGGCAGAAGAAAGTGTGCCCTGCAGACGCTGTCCCCCGCTGGGGATTTCACGTCAGGGATCCCCACCGCCTCTGGCCATTTGGCCGAAGCACAGAAAGGTAACACCAGGAGGCCCAGAGCCGGCCACCCAGCCCCACTTGCTCCGATCTGCCCAGGTGCCCTCCCTGTGTGTGTGTGCGTGTGTGTGTGTGTGTGTATGTGCACGTTTGTGGATGGGGGTGTGTGTCTGTGTGTGTGTGCGTGTGTGTGTGTGTGTGTGTAAAGAGGGGTCATGCAGGGTGGGGCCACCCCGAGCAGGAACAGGCTGATGAGGGGTCAGATACCCAGTGGGCAGGTCATGTTCAAGGTTAAGGCTGGCTGTGTGGGATGGGGTGTGTGGGCGCTGCCCCTTCTGCCCAAGGTTTATCCAGATAGCCCTGCAGGGATTGGTCACTGCATCCCGGGTGCAGGGCTGTGCACGCACAGGTGTGTGTCTCATCTGGGAGCAGCAGGGGGACTGGGCAGGAGGACAGTGCGGATGGCCGGGCAGGGCTGGGATGCCTCGGGGTCGGCTACCGGTCCCTGTCTTTGCAGAAGGCCACAGAGGACCTGGAGAGGCAGCTGGCGGACATGCCCTCCTCCCTGACAGAGGGGTTGACCCCACAGGCATCCCGAGAAACAGGTGCTGGGGATTGCCAGGCAAGACCTCCGACACCACATGGACCACTCTCCCAGGTCGTTGTTCACCGGACAGTTGTCCAGGAGCCGGAGCCCACGGAGGCCAAGGCCGAGGGTGAGAAGCCTGGGGCTGTGTGTTTTTGGTGTGTGGGTACGGGTCGGTGCGGGCCCACCAGAGGCTGGTGTTGGGCCAGGAGAAATGACTTGGCACAGAGCACCCTGCGGGTAGACTGCAGTTGGGGAGACGTCCCCATGAGGGTTCCTTCCCGGATGTGGCTTCTCTGGGAGGCCCTGGGCTGGGCTCTGTCTCTGCAAAGGCCCACGGAGAGTAAGCACGTGGGTGAGCTTTTCTCCTCTCAGAGCTGCTCCACCACCTGAGGAGCTAGAGCCGGCTCTGGAAGGACAGGTAGTGCCTGCAGTGACTTCAGGAGGAGACCAGGAGCCGGCAGATGACCCCGCACCTGCCCACGGAGAGCCTGGCGCTGTCCAGGAAGAAATGGCACCTGTTCTTGCCCTAGCCCCTGCCCCTGCTACTGTTCCTGCCACTCCCCCTTCCCCCACGCCAGCACCTTCCCCTGCCTCGGACCCAGATCCTGACCGTGCTCCTGCCCCTTCCCTTACCCCTGCCTGTGCCCCTGCTTGTGCCCCTGCCCCTGCCCCTGGCCCTGTTCCTGCTCCTGCCCCTGCCACAGCCACTGTCTCTGACCCAGATCCTACCCTTGCTCCTGCCCCTCTCCGTACTCCTGCCAGAGACCCTGCCCCTTCCCCTGCCTCTGCCAGTGGTCCCGTTCCTGCCCCTGACCCAGATCCTGTCCCTGCTCCTGCCCTGGATGCTGCACCTGCCACTACTGCTGACCCTGTCCCTCCCCTTGCCCCTGCCCCTGCTCTTACCTCTGTCCCTGCCCCTTTCCCTGCCCCTATCCTGAGTCCTGCCCCTACTCCTGCTCCTGCAGGGCTGCCACAGCCACATCCAGAGCCCACAGCCCTGCAGGGAGAGTTCCTTGTACAATCACCCTTAGTTACATCGCCCGAACTCGAGACCCCGCCCGATTCCTTCATCCCCTCCCCCTGTTTTCTTTCTCTCTGGTACATATTAACTGTTATTTTATCCTTCAATGTCCTATATACTGTTTATTTTTTGTTTTAAATAAAATTACTTGTTTTCAATTGAACACTTCATGAGCATTAAGTACATGCCCAACACTGTGCCACCAAACCCCAGAACATTGCTGCAGAATATTTCATTCCCCCAAGGAGTCCCCGAAACAGAAGCCCTACCTGCTCATTTCTCCTTCAGCACAGACCCCGGCAACCGCTAAGCTGTTTTCTCTCTCTGTTCCTTTACCTATTCCTGATGTTTCTGTAAGTGGAATCACGCAATAGGGGCCTTTGTGTCTGCCCTCCTATTTTCAAAGGGGACTCGTTTTCTTCTGTGTTTGTTTGTCATTAAATTTCCCTTATTTGCTATCGAAATCCCCGATGGATTACACATCAGATGTAATCATAGAGGCCACTTGAGGAATTCTGGGCACAATCTCGGGGCCTAGACCCCTGGTCCTGCTGGGACACCACAGCCTGACCCCAGACAGGACAGGGCTGGTTCCTCCTGGGACCCACACAGAAACCAGGGAAATGCAGAAAGCTGGAAGGCACACCACAAGGGCAAACCATTGCTCACAACCCAAGGCCAGAGAAAGGTTTCCCATGCCTCTGGTCCAAATAATACACCAAGTCCCTGGGTTCCACAGGGACACCAAACGCATGCAAGTCCAAGGGGGGAAGACAGGCACGTGGGGAGTCAGAGATGCGGGAGCTCCCGGGGAAGGACTATGGCATAGGAAAACCTATGGAGGTAGTGCTGGTCACCCTCAGACTGGCAGGTGTCTTGTCTGGGGACCAGCAGCCCTGGGGAGAATGTGAAGAAGGGGAGATCCCCAGCAGGTATCCTGGAAAGAAGGGTGACAGGCACCCCTGTCTGGGAGAACAGTGAGCAGCACCCATACCAGGCCGCAGGTGCACCCATCACCTACTATGTTCAGCCTTGGCCCCACCCCCGGAAACTAAGGCTCGGTTTTTCACAGATGTGTTTTCAGGAGTGTTCATCACAGCCGTGGTGGCGAGAGCAGGGAATACAACAACACTAATGCACAAGGAGATGGATGGGATCCACAGTCCCAGTGCTCATGATAGAAGATAGATAGTGTCCTGTAGGCACTGTCACATTTTTATTCGGGGCACAGGATCTAGGAAGCCCCTCCTGAGACCCCTCCTGCCACCCTGTTCCTGGGAACATTCAGAATTGGAGGAGGAGGAGGTGGAGAGGATCCAGGATAACAGAGGGCCAAGGAGAAGGAAGGTCAGCCCTGGGAGGACCTGAGCCACCATCCAGGGCCCGGGCTGTGGTGCCCTCGGACCTCACCCCAAATGAGGGTTCCTGATGGGTGGACCCAACTTCTCTGGTTTCCCTCCCTCCCTCCCTCTCACTCCCTCCCTCCTTCCCCCATTCCTCCCTCATTCAGCAGAAGATCTGGGGTCCCTGCTGTGTCCTGAGCACTGGGGCTTCATCAGTGAGCACCCCGAACCCACATGGTCATGTCCACTGTGGGAGGTGACAGGGGTCAGTCCTCAGGGCTAGGAGTGCTGATGAGCACCAAGAATCTCTTCCTGAAAACAGAGGCCAGTTGCACAAAGAAAAGAATGGAGCGACCCATGCTTAGGACTTCCTCTAGAAAAATCTAGTCCTGAAAAGTGATGAACAGTAAGTATAACCTAGACTTCCTGCAATGTGAGTTCTAGTGACAGGTATGCACTGATTCCTAGAACCAACAAAGTAAATTAGCCAGTGTCGACTGGGGTGTTGTGACTCAACATTTCTGACCAAATGACAGCATTTCAGCCAACATCTCCAGGGCTTCCGAGTTTTCCCAAGGGTCTCTGCGATCCTCTGATCCTTCCATCAACCTCCTTGGGAAGCTCTGTTTTGTCTTACTTGTCTCCTGCCTCTTCTGGGACCCTTCTATGGCCTCCTCGACAGGGCCACCCCACCAGGACTCCCCTGCCAGGACTCCCTGTGCCCCGTGGCCTGGCGCCCGCATCCCCTGGATGTCCTGTGAGCCAGGTGCATTGTGCAAATCCTGTGCACTCCTTCTGGGGTCACCGGGCATCTCCCTTGCAGCAGCCTGCATCTTCCTGCACTGGGTCTCCTCTGAGCAGTCTGTGAGGCTGGACTGTGCCCACATCATGGGCACAGAAGCAAGATTCCAGTAGTTTCAGACGACCTGTTCCCAGTCCCAGTGTGTGGAGTCTGGGCCAAGGATATTCAGCAAGCAGAGGAGGTCTTGGGCCCAGGGAGCCTGAGGGAGGACGTGGCACAGTGAGCCTGCAGGAAAGTGAGCACCGTGGGAGCCTGGTGCTCTGGCCTGATGGGAGACCACGTCCCACCCTCACTGGCTTTGTCTCCAGGGCTGGAGGTCCTCAGGGTATACACCCTCCGAGGCTGCAGGCTGGCAGTGGCTGGCAGGAGAGGAGGCACCTGGTGCAGGAGAGAGGCCTCGGCAGAGAGGAGGGGGCAGGCACTCCCCCAACGGCAGGTGCACTGGGGCAGGCTGAGGTGGCATCTGCAGACAGCATTGCTTGCACCTGGGGTCTTCACACTGACCCCCTCCTCAGGCTCAGCACATGCTTGTCTGGATGGCCTTTGTCCCCCAAATACAAAGTCTGGCCCAGGACCCCCCTCAAGCCCCGAATCCCAATCATTTGTACTCAGCTCAAGTGACAAGAAATGCCCAATAATTTAGGTGGTGTTGGGTGCACAGGGACATTTGTTTTTCTGGCCCATGCTGCAACGTTGCTGGCATTTTAAAGATCTCAGGGCTTTGATTCAAAAACTGTAGGATCCCGGGAACCCCAGACAGCTTTCTGGAAATCTTCTGGGACTTGCAGCCCTCCCATCCCACCAGCGCTGCTCAGAATCCCTCCAGGTCACAGACCCACAGTCTTGGGACCTCAGATGGCCCAGACGATGTGCCTTCAAAAAGCGATCCCGGTGGGGCAGCAGGACACACTGTGGATTCCAGCAAATCCGCCTCCCAGAAACTGAGGGTACTGCTGCACGAGCTGTCTGAAAACAACCAGCTCAGGGTTCCAGGAAGATACCAGAGGAACAGTAGTAACTGAGGAATATCTGAAGGTCAGGTAGGGGCAGTCAGAGCTTCCAGACCCTTCTTCCTTAAGCTCCTCATTCCTCAGCCTTTCTTCCGGTGATTCTGCTTGGTTTCTATTTGCTCCAAATGTTATCCATTGCCTTAGGCAGCAGTGACACATGTATGCCTTTAAATGTTTTGGACATTGAATGTCCTCCAGTAGCTACTTCACTGCCTGGAGAGTTGGTAACAAGCAAGAAGTCCCAGAGGACTCCAAGGGTCTGGACTTGGTGTTTCCCTCTCCTGAGATGGGGACACCTGTGGGAGGTGCAGGTGGTCAGCTGGGGGAGGAGGGCAGGCACCTTACGTGGACAGATGGGGTAGGTGAGGCCCGAGGACCCCGGGGTATGTGCCTGGCATCCAGACTGAACAGGTCTTCAAAGCTGCAGACTGGCTGGGATCATCTTCAGGCTGAGGAGGAAGGTGAGGGGAGCAGAGGGGACTGAGGTAGTTCGGTTCAGACAGGAGAGGGCTGAGCCAGACTTTTGGGGGGAAAGTGGGTCAGGTTCAGGCTCACAGGGACAGACCTTGAGGCCATTATGCCATGTGAAATAAGCCAGTCCCTAAAGGACAAACACCGGAGAACCCCACTTGGGAGGGATGGAGAACACTCCCATTCACAGAGGTGGAAGGAGCTGCTGGGTGCCGGGGCTGGGGAAGGGGAATGGGAGGTTAGGGTCTCATGGGTAAAAGTTCATTTTGGGATGATGAAAATATGGCAATGGATGGAGGTGGCAGGTGCAGAAACGTGAATGTACTTATTGCCACTGAATTGTACTGCTTCTCCAGCAGGGACCCAACAAGCAGCAGAGCCGGGGAGACTCCCCTTCCTCCCCCGGGAGGAGCGGCGCGGGAACGCACTGCAGGGATCTGCTGGGTTTGGAGACTCCACACGGGGTCGGGTGTCAGAGATAGCAACGCTCGGTCACAGGCCGGGTGAGCGCGGAGAGTGGCCGGAGACCGGTGACAAGGGAGTGACTGCTTTTCTCTGTGGGCGCACTGAGGAGCGGGGCCCCGAGTTCTCAGCTCCTCCAGGTGGAGATTGGGAGGCCACCATTTTTGCCCTGGTACTTCAAGACTGTAC